>NW_025726404.1:0-76565 GCF_021461395.2 Schistocerca americana
ATCCGACGCAAAAATGATAGTTAATTGTAACGTTCAGGGCCTTGTAATGACGATGGGACACTCAAATTGCGTCGAGATTCAATACATCGTCCTCCAGCCGACTTGTCTCCAAGGCGATATTGCTGTCTCGGGCACAATATGATCCTTCTCCTGTGAGTCTAGATTTTCGAATCCGACCCAAAAATGATAGTTAATTGTAACGTTCAGCGCCTCCTAATGACGATAGAAGACTCAAATTGCGTCGCGATCCAATACATCGTCCTCCAGCCGACTTGTCTCCAAGGGTCTATTGCTGTCTCGGGCACAATATGATCCTTCTCCTGTGAGTCTAGATTTTCGAATCCGACGCAAAAATGATAGTGAATTGTAACGTTCAGCGCCTCCTAATGACGATAGAAGATTCAAATTGCGTCGCGATCCAATACATCGGCCTCCAGCCGACTTGTCTCCAAGGGTCTATTGCTGCCTCGGGCACCTTATGGTCGTTGTCCTGTGAGTCTAGATTTTCGAATCCGACGCAAAAATGATAGTGAATTGTAACGTTCAGCGCCTCCTAATGACGATGGAACACTCAAATTGCGTCGAGATTCAATACATCGGCCTCCAGCCGACTTGTCTCCAAGGGTCTATTGCTGCCTCGGGCACCTTATGGTCGTTGTCCTGTGAGTCTAGATTTTCGAATCCGACGCAAAAATGATAGTTAATTGTAACGTTCAGGGCCTTCTAATGAGGATGGAACACTCAAATTGCGTCGAGATTCAATACATCGGCCTCCAGCCTACTTGTCTCCAAGGGGATATCGCTGCCTCGGGCACCACATGGTCCTTCTCCTGTGAGTATAGATTTTCGAATCCGACGCAAAAATGATAGTGAATTGTAACGTTCAGCACCTCCTAATGACGATAGAAGACTCAAATTGCGTCGCGATCCAATACATCGTCCTCCAGCCGACTTGTCTCCAAGGGTATATTGCTGCCTCGGGCACCTTATGGTCGTTCTCCTGTGAGTCTAGATTTTCGAATCCGACGCAAAAATGATAGTTAATTGTAACGTTCAGGGCCTTCTAATGACGATGGGACACTCAAATTGCATCGAGATTCAATACATCGTCCTCCAGCCGACTTGTCTCCAAGGGGATATTGCTGTCTCGGGCACAATATGATCCTTCTCCTGTGAGTCTAGATTTTCGAATCCGACGCAAAAATGATAGTGAATTGTAACGTTCAGCGCCTCCTAATGACGATAGAAGACTCAAATTGCGTCGCGATCCAATACATCGACCTCCAGCCGACTTGTCTCCAAGGGTCTATTGCTGCCTCGGGCACCTTATGGTCGTTCTCCTGTGAGTTTAGATTATCGAATCCGACGCAAAAATGATAGTTAATTATAACGTTCAAGGCCTTCTAACGACGATGGGACACTCAAATTGCGTCGAGATTCAATACATCAACCTCCAGCCGACTTGTCTCCAAGGGTCTATTGCTGCCTCGGGCACCTAATGGTCGTTCTCCTGTGAGTTTAGATTATCGAATCCGACGCAAAAATGATCGTTAATTATAACGTTCAGGGCCTCCTAATGCCGATGGAACACTCAAATTGCGTCGAGATTCAATACATCGTCCTCCAGCCGACTTGTCTCCAAGGGTCTATTGCTGCCTCGAGCACCTTATGGTCGTTCTCCTGTGAGTTTAGATTATCGAATCCGACGCAAAAATGATAGTTAATTGTAACGTTCAGGGCCTTGTAATGACGATGGAACACTCAAATTGCGTCGCGATCCAATACATCGTCCTCCAGCCGACTTGTCTCCAAGGGGATATTGCTGTCTCATGCACAATATGATCCTTCTCCTGTGAGTCTAGATTTTCGATCCGACGCAAAAATGATAGTGAATTGTAACGTTCAGCGCCTCCTAATGACGATAGAAGACTCAAATTGCGTCGCGATCCAATACATCGTCCTCCAGCCGACTTGTCTCCAAGGGTCTATTGCTGCCTCGGGCACCTTATGGTCGTTCTCCTGTGAGTCTAGATTTTCGAATCCGACGCAAAAATGATAGTTAATTATAACGTTCAGGGCCTCCTAATGCCGATGGAACACTCAAATTGCGTCGCGATCCAATACATCGACCTCCAGCCGACTTGTCTCCAAGGGGATATTGCTGTCTCGGGCACAATATGATCCTTCTCCTGTGAGTCTAGATTTTCGAATCCGACGCAAAAATGATAGTGAATTGTAACGTTCAGCGCCTCCTAATGACGATAGAAGACTCAAATTGCGTCGCGATCCAATACATCGACCTCCAGCCGACTTGTCTCCAAGGGTCTATTGCTGCCTCGGGCACCTTATGGTCGTTCTCATGTGAGTTTAGATTATCGAATCCGACGCAAAAATGATAGTTAATTATAACGTTCAGGGCCTTCTAATGACGATGGGACACTCAAATTGCGTCGAGATTCAATACATCAACCTCCAGCCGACTTGTCTCCAAGGGTCTATTGCTGCCTCGGGCACCTAATGGTCGTTCTCCTGTGAGTTTAGATTATCGAATCCGACGCAAAAATGATCGTTAATTATAACGTTCAGGCCTCCTAATGCCGATGGAACACTCAAATTGCGTCGAGATTCAATACATCGTCCTCCAGCCGACTTGTCTCCAAGGGTCTATTGCTGCCTCGAGCACCTTATGGTCGTTCTCCTGTGAGTTTAGATTATCGAATCCGACGCAAAAATGATAGTTAATTGTAACGTTCAGGGCCTTGTAATGACGATGGAACACTCAAATTGCGTCGCGATCCAATACATCGTCCTCCAGCCGACTTGTCTCCAAGGGGATATTGCTGTCTCATGCACAATATGATCCTTCTCCTGTGAGTCTAGATTTTCGATCCGACGCAAAAATGATAGTGAATTGTAACGTTCAGCGCCTCCTAATGACGATAGAAGACTCAAATTGCGTCGCGATCCAATACATCGTCCTCCAGCCGACTTGTCTCCAAGGGTCTATTGCTGCCTCGGGCACCTTATGGTCGTTCTCCTGTGAGTCTAGATTTTCGAATCCGACGCAAAAATGATAGTTAATTATAACGTTCAGGGCCTCCTAATGCCGATGGAACACTCAAATTGCGTCGCGATCCAATACATCGTCCTCCAGCCGACTTGTCTCCAAGGGTCTATTGCTGCCTCGGGCACCTTATGGTCGTTCTCCTGTGAGTCTAGATTATCGAATCCGACGCAAAAATGATAGTTAATTATAACGTTCAGGGCCTCCTAATGCCGATGGAACTCTCAAATTGCGTCGAGATTCAATACATCGTCATCCAGCCGACTTGTCTCCAAGGGTCTATTGCTGCCTCGGGCACCTTATGGTCGTTCTCCTGTGAGTTTAGATTATCGAATCCGACGCAAAAATGATAGTGAATTGTAACGTTCAGCGCCTCCTAATGACGATAGAAGACTCAAATTGCGTCGAGATTCAATACATCGGCCTCCAGCCGACTTGTCTCCAAGGGTCTATTGCTGCCTCGGGCACCTTATGGTCGTTCTCCTGTGAGTCTAGATTTTCGAATCCGACGCAAAAATGATAGTTAATTGTAACGTTCAGGGCCTTGTAATGACGATGGAACACTCAAATTGCGTCGAGATTCAATACATCGGCCTCCAGCCTACTTGTCTCCAAGGGGATATCGCTGCCTCGGGCACCACATGGTCCTTCTCCTGTGAGTCTAGAATTTCAAACCCGACGCTAAAATGATAGTTAATTGTAACGTTCAGGGCCTCCTAATGACGATAGAAGACTCAAATTGCGTCGCGATCCAATACATCGTCCTCCAGCCGACTTGTCTCCAAGGGTCTATTGCTGCCTCGGTCACCTTATGGTCGTTCTCCTGTGAGTTTAGATTATCGAATCCGACGCAAAAATGATAGTTAATTATAACGTTCAGGGCCTTCTAATGACGATGGGACACTCAAATTGCGTCGAGATTCAATACATCGTCCTCCAGCCGACTTGTCTCCAAGGGGATATTGCTGTCTCGGGCACAATATGATCCTTCTCCTGTGAGTCTAGATTTTCGAATCCGACGCAAAAATGATAGTGAATTGTAACGTTCAGCGCCTCCAAATGACGATGGAACACTCAAATTGCGTCGAGATTCAATACATCGGCCTCCAGCCGACTTGTCTCCGAGGGTCTATTGCTGCCTCGGGCACCTTATGGTCGTTCTCCTGTGAGTCTAGATTATCCAATACATCGTCCTCCAGCCCACTTGTCTCCAAGGGTCTATTGCTGCATCGGGCACCTTATGGTCGTTCTCCTGTGAGTCTAGATTTTCGAATCCGACGCAAAAATGATAGTTAATTGTGACGTTCAGGGCCTTGTAATGACGATGGAACACTCAAATTGCGTCGAGATACAATACATCGTCCACCAGCCCACTTGTCTCCAAGGGTCTATTGCTGCATCGGGCACCTTATGGTCGTTCTCCTGTGAGTCTAGATTTTCGAATCCGACGCAAAAATGATAGTTAATTGTAACGTTCAGGGCCTTGTAATGACGATGGAACACTCAAATTGCGTCGAGATACAATACATCGTCCTCCAGCCGACTTGTCTCCAAGGATCTAATGCTGCCTCGGGCACTTTATGGTCGATCTCTTGTAATTCTAGATTTTCGAATCCGACGCAAAAATGATAGTTAATTGTGACGTTCAGGGCCTTGTAATGACGATGGAACACTCAAATTGCGTCGAGATACAATACATCGTCCTCCAGCCCACTTGTCTCCAAGGGTCTATTGCTGCATCGGGCACCTTATGGTCGTTCTCCTGTGAGTTTAGATTATCGAATCCGACGCAAAAATGATAGTGAATTGTAACGTTCAGCGCCTCCTAATGACGATAGAAGACTCAAATTGCGTCGCGATCCAATACATCGTCCTCCAGCCGACTTGTCTCCAAGGGTATATTGCTGCCTCGGGCACCTTATGGTCGTTCTCCTGTGAGTCTAGATTTTCGAATCCGACGCAAAAATGATAGTTAATTGTAACGTTCAGGGCCTTCTAATGACGATGGGACACTCAAATTGCATCGAGATTCATTACATCGTCCTCCAGCCGACTTGTCTCCAAGGGGATATTGCTGTCTCGGGCACAATATGATCCTTCTCCTGTGAGTCTAGATTTTCGAATCCGACGCAAAAATGATAGTGAATTGTAACGTTCAGCGCCTCCTAATGACGATAGAAGACTCAAATTGCGTCGGGATCCAATACATCGACCTCCAGCCGACTTGTCTCCAAGGGTCTATTGCTGCCTCGGGCACCTTATGGTCGTTCTCCTGTGAGTTTAGATTATCGAATCCGACGCAAAAATGATAGTTAATTATAACGTTCAGGGCCTTCTAATGACGATGGGACACTCAAATTGCGTCGAGATTCAATACATCAACCTCCAGCCGACTTGTCTCCAAGGGTCTATTGCTGCCTCGGGCACCTAATGGTCGTTCTCCTGTGAGTTTAGATTATCGAATCCGACGCAAAAATGATCGTTAATTATAACGTTCAGGGCCTCCTAATGCCGATGGAACACTCAAATTGCGTCGAGATTCAATACATCGTCCTCCAGCCGACTTGTCTCCAAGGGTCTATTGCTGCCTCGAGCACCTTATGGTCGTTCTCCTGTGAGTTTAGATTATCGAATCCGACGCAAAAATGATAGTTAATTGTAACGTTCAGGGCCTTGTAATGACGATGGAACACTCAAATTGCGTCGCGATCCAATACATCGTCCTCCAGCCGACTTGTCTCCAAGGGGATATTGCTGTCTCATGCACAATATGATCCTTCTCCTGTGAGTCTAGATTTTCGATCCGACGCAAAAATGATAGTGAATTGTAACGTTCAGCGCCTCCTAATGACGATAGAAGACTCAAATTGCGTCGCGATCCAATACATCGTCCTCCAGCCGACTTGTCTCCAAGGGTCTATTGCTGCCTCGGGCACCTTATGGTCGTTCTCCTGTGAGTCTAGATTTTCGAATCCGACGCAAAAATGATAGTTAATTATAACGTTCAGGGCCTCCTAATGCCGATGGAACACTCAAATTGCGTCGCGATCCAATACATCGTCCTCCAGCCGACTTGTCTCCAAGGGTCTATTGCTGCCTCGGGCACCTTATGGTCGTTCTGCTGTGAGTCTAGATTATCGAATCCGACGCAAAAATGATAGTTAATTATAACGTTCAGGGCCTCCTAATGCCGATGGAACTCTCAAATTGCGTCGAGATTCAATACATCGTCATCCAGCCGACTTGTCTCCAAGGGTCTATTGCTGCCTCGGGCACCTTATGGTCGTTCTCCTGTGAGTTTAGATTATCGAATCCGACGCAAAAATGATAGTGAATTGTAACGTTCAGCGCCTCCTAATGACGATAGAAGACTCAAATTGCGTCGAGATTCAATACATCGGCCTCCAGCCGACTTGTTTCCAAGGGTCTATTGCTGCCTCGGGCACCTTATGGTCGTTCTCCTGTGAGTCTAGATTTTCGAATCCGACGCAAAAATGATAGTTAATTGTAACGTTCAGGGCCTTGTAATGACGATGGAACACTCAAATTGCGTCGAGATTCAATACATCGGCCTCCAGCCTACTTGTCTCCAAGGGGATATCGCTGCCTCGGGCACCACATGGTCCTTCTCCTGTGAGTCTAGAATTTCAAACCCGACGCTAAAATGATAGTTAATTGTAACGTTCAGGGCCTCCTAATGACGATAGAAGACTCAAATTGCGTCGCGATCCAATACATCGTCCTCCAGCCGACTTGTCTCCAAGGGTCTATTGCTGCCTCGGTCACCTTATGGTATTTCTCCTGTGAGTTTAGATTATCGAATCCGACGCAAAAATGATAGTTAATTATAACGTTCAGGGCCTTCTAATGACGATGGGACACTCAAATTGCATCGAGATTCAATACATCGTCCTCCAGCCGACTTGTCTCCAAGGGGATATTGCTGTCTCGGGCACAATATGATCCTTCTCCTGTGAGTCTAGATTTTCGAATCCGACGCAAAAATGATAGTGAATTGTAACGTTCAGCGCCTCCAAATGACGATGGAACACTCAAATTGCGTCGAGATTCAATACATCGGCCTCCAGCCGACTTGTCTCCGAGGGTCTATTGCTGCCTCGGGCACCTTATGGTCGTTCTCCTGTGAGTCTAGATTATCCAATACATCGTCCTCCAGCCCACTTGTCTCCAAGGGTCTATTGCTGCATCGGGCACCTTATGGTCGTTCTCCTGTGAGTCTAGATTTTCGAATCCGACGCAAAAATGATAGTTAATTGTGACGTTCAGGGCCTTGTAATGACGATGGAACACTCAAATTGCGTCGAGATACAATACATCGTCCTCCAGCCCACTTGTCTCCAAGGGTCTATTGGTGCATCGGGCACCTTATGGTCGTTCTCCTGTGAGTCTAGATTTTCGAATCCGACGCAAAAATGATAGTTAATTGTAACGTTCAGGGCCTTGTAATGACGATGGAACACTCAAATTGCGTCGAGATACAATACATCGTCCTCCAGCCGACTTGTCTCCAAGGATCTAATGCTGCCTCGGGCACTTTATGGTCGATCTCTTGTAATTCTAGATTTTCGAATCCGACGCAAAAATGATAGTTAATTGTAACGTTCAGGGCCGCCTAATGACGATGGAACTCTCAAATTGCGTCGAGATTCAATACATCGTCCTCCAGCCGACTTGTCTCCAAGGGTCTATTGCTGCCTCGGGCACCTTATGGTCGTTCTCCTGTGAGTCTAGATTTTCGAATCCGACGCAAAAATGATAGTGAATTGTAACGTTCAGCGCCTCCTAATGACGATAGAAGACTCAAATTGCGTCGAGATTCAATACATCGGCCTCCAGCCGACTTGTCTCCAAGGGTCTATTGCTGCCTCGGGCACCTTATGGTCGTTCTCCTGTGAGTCTAGATTATCGAATCCGACGCAAAAATGATAGTTAATTGTAACGTTCAGGGCCTTCTAATGCCGATGGAACACTCAAATTGCGTCGAGATTCAATACATCGGCCTCCAGCCGACTTGTCTCCAAGGGTCTATTGCTGCCTCGGGCACCTTATGGTCGTTCTCCTGTGAGTCTAGATTTTCGAACCCGACGCTAAAATGATAGTTAATTGTAACGTTCAGGGCCTTCTAATGACGATGGGACACTCAAATTGCGTCGAGATTCAATACATCGTCCTCCCGCCGACTTGTCTCCAAGGGGATATTGCTGTCTCGGGCACAATATGATCCTTCTCCTGTGAGTCTAGATTTTCGAATCCGACGCAAAAATGATACTGAATTGTAACGTTCAGCGCCTCCTAATGACGATAGAAGACTCAAATTGCGTCGCGATCCAATACATCGGCCTCCAGCCGACTTGTCTCCAAGGGTCTATTGCTGCCTCGGGCACCTTATGGTCGTTGTCCTGTGAGTCTAGATTTTCGAATCCGACGCGAAAATGATAGTGAATTGTAACGTTCAGCGCCTCCTAATGACGATGGAACACTCAAATTGCGTCGAGATTCAATACATCGGCCTCCAGCCTACTTGTCTCCAAGGGGATATCGCTGCCTCGGGCACCACATGGTCCTTCTCCTGTGAGTCTAGATTTTCGAATCCGACGCAAAAATGATAGTGAATTGTAACGTTCAGCGCCTCCTAATGACGATAGAAGACTCAAATTGCGTCGAGATTCAATGCATCGGCCTCCAGCCGACTTGTCTCCAAGGGTCTATTGCTGCCTCGGGCACCTTATGGTCATTCTCCTGTGAGTCTAGATTTTCGAATCCGACGCAAAAATGATAGTTAATTGTAACATTCAGGGCCTCCTAATGACGATAGAAGACTCAAATTGCGTCGAGATTCAATACATCGGCCTCCAGCCGACTTGTCTCCAAGGGTCTATTGCTGCCTCGGGCACCTTATGATCGTTCTCCTGTGAGTTTAGATTATCGAATCCGACGCAAAAATGATCGTTAATTATAACGTTCAGGGCCTCCTAATGCCGATGGAACACTCAAATTGCGTCGAGATTCAATACATCGGCCTCCAGCCTACTTGTCTCCAAGGGTCTATTGCTACCTCGGGCACCTTATGGTCGTTGTCCTGTGAGTCTAGATTTTCGAATCCGACGCAAAAATGATAGTTAATTGTAACGTTCAGGGCCTTCTAATGACGATGGAACACTCAAATTGCGTCGAGATTCAATACATCGGCCTCCAGCCTACTTGTCTCCAAGGGGATATCGCTGCCTCGGGGACCACATGGTCCTTCTCTTGTGAGTCTAGATTTTCGAATCCGACGCAAAAATGATAGTTAATTGCAACGTTCAGGGCCTTCTAATGACGATGGAACACTCAAATTGCGTCGAGATTCAATACATCGGCCTCCAGCCTACTTGTCTCCAAGGGGATATCGCTGCCTCGGGCACCACATGGTCCTTCTCCTGTGAGTATAGATTTTCGAATCCGACGCAAAAATGATAGTGAATTGTAACGTTCAGCGCCTCCTAATGACGATAGAAGACTCAAATTGCGTCGCGATCCAATACATCGTCCTCCAGCCGACTTGTCTCCAAGGGTCTATTGCTGCCTCGGGCACCTTATGGTCGTTCTCCTGTGTGTCTAGATTTTCGAATCCGACGCAAAAATGATAGTTAATTGTAACGTTCAGGGCCTTGTAATGACGATGGAACACTCAAATTGCGTCGCGATCCAATACATCATCCTCTAGCCGACTTGTCTCCAAGGGTCTATTGCTGCCTCGGGCACCTTATGGTCGTTCTCCTGTGAGTTTAGATTGTCGAATCCGACGCAAAAATGATAGTTAATTGTAACGTTCAGGGCCTTCTAATGACGATGGGACACTCAAATTGCGTCGAGATTCAATACATCGTCCTCCAGCCGACTTGTCTCCAAGGGTCTATTGCTGCCTCGGGCACCTTATGGTCGTTCTCCTGTGAGTCTAGATTTTCGAATCCGACGCAAAAATGATAGTGAATTGTAACGTTCAGCGCCTCCTAATGCCGATGGATCACTCAAATTGCGTCGAGATTCAATACATCGGCCTCCAGCCGACTTGTCTCCAAGGGTCTATTGCTGCCTCGGGCACCTTATGGTCGTTGTCCTGTGAGTCTAGATTTTCGAATCCGACGCAAAAATGATAGTTAATTGTAACGTTCAGGGCCTTCTAATGCCGATGGAACACTCAAATTGCGTCGAGATTCAATACATCGGCCTCCAGCCGACTTGTCTCCAAGGGTCTATTGCTGCCTCGGGCACCTTATGGTCGTTCTCCTGTGAGTTTAGATTATCGAATCCGACGCAAAAATGATAGTTAATTGTAACGTTCAGGGCCTTCTAATGACGATGGGACACTCAAATTGCGTCGAGATTCAATACATCGGCCTCCAGCCTACTTTCTCCAAGGGGATATCGCTGCCTCGGGCACCACATGGTCCTTCTGCTGTGAGTCTAGATTTTCGAATCCGACGCAAAAATGATAGTGAATTGTAACGTTCAGCGCCTCCTAATGACGACAGAAGACTCAAATTGCGTCGAGATTCAATACATCGGCCTCCAGCCGACTTGTCTCCAAGGGTCTATTGCTGCCTCGGGCACCTTATGGTCGTTCTCCTGTGAGTTTAGATTATCGAATCCGACGCAAAAATGATAGTTAATTGTAACGTTCAGGGCCTTCTAATGACGATGGAACACTCAAATTGCGTCGAGATTCAATACATCGGCCTCCAGCCCACTTGTCTCCAAGGGGATATCGCTGCCTCGGGCACCACATGGTCCTTCTCCTGTGAGTATAGATTTTCGAATCCGACGCAAAAATGATAGTGAATTGTAACGTTCAGCGCCTCCTAATGACGATAGAAGACTCAAATTGCGTCGCGATCCAATACATCGTCCTCCAGCCGACTTGTCTCCAAAGGTCTATTGCAGCCTCGGGCACCTTATGGTCGTTGTCCTGTGAGTTTAGATTATCGAATCCGACGCAAAAATGGTAGTTAATTGTAACGTTCAGGGCCTTCTAATGACGATGGGACACTCAAATTGCGTCGAGATTCAATACATCGGCCTCCAGCCTACTTGTCTCCAAGGGGATATCGCTGCCTCGGGCACCACAAGGTCCTTCTCCTGTGAGTCTAGATTTTCGAATCCGACGCAAAAATGATAGTGAATTGTAACGTTCAGCGCCTCCTAATGACGATAGAAGACTCAAATTGCGTCGAGATTCAATGCATCGGCCTCCAGCCGACTTGTCTCCAAGGGTCTATTGCTGCCTCGGGCACCTTATGGTCGTTCTCCTGTGAGTCTAGATTTTCGAATCCGACGCAAAAATGATAGTTAATTGTAACGTTCAGGGCCTTGTAATGACGATGGAACACTCAAATTGCGTCGAGATTCAATACATCGTCCTCCAGCCGACTTGTCTCCAAGGGGATATTGCTGTCTCGGGCACCTCATGGTCGTTGTCCTGTGAGTCTAGATTTTCGAATCCGACGCAAAAATGATAGTGAATTGTAACGTTCAGAGCCTCCTAATGACGATGGAACACTCAAATTGCGTCGAGATTCAATACATCGGCCTCCAGCCGACTTGTCTCCAAGGGTCTATTGCTGCCTCGGGCACCTTATGGTCGTTCTCCTGTGAGTCTAGATTATCGAATCCGACGCAAAAATGATAGTTAATTGTAACGTTCAGGGCCTTCTAATGCCGATGGAACACTCAAATTGCGTCGAGATTCAATACATCGGCCTCCAGCCGACTTGTCTCCAAGGGTCTATTGCTGCCTCGGGCACCTTATGGTCGTTCTCCTGTGAGTTTAGATTATCGAATCCGATGCAAAAATGATAGTTAATTGTAACGTTCAGGGCCTCCTAATGCCGATGGAACACTCAAATTGCGTCGAGATTCAATACATCGGCCTCCAGCCGACTTGTCTCCAAGGGTCTATTGCTGCCTCGGGCACCTTATGGTCGTTCTCCTGTGAGTCTAGATTTTCGAACCCGACGCCAAAATGATAGTTAATTGTAACGTTCAGGGCCTCCTAATGCCGATGGAACACTCAAATTGCGTCGAGATTCAATACATCGGCCTCCAGCCGACTTGTCTCCAAGGGTCTATTGCTGCCTCGGGCACCTTATGGTCGTTCTCCTGTGAGTTTAGATTATCGAATCCGACGCAAAAATGATAGTTAATTATAACGTTCAGGGCCTCCTAATGACGATGGGGCACTCAAATTGCGTCGAGATTCAATACATCGACCTCCAGCCGACTTGTCTCCAAGGGGATATTGCTGTGTCGGGCACAATATGATCCTTCTCCTGTGAGTCTAGATTTTCGAATCCGACGCAAAAATGATAGTGAATTGTAACGTTCAGCGCCTCCTAATGACGATAGAAGACTCAAATTGCGTCGCGATGCAATACATCGTCCTCCAGCCGACTTGTCTCCAAGAGTCTATTGCTGCCTCGGGCACCTTATGGTCGTTCTCCTGTGAGTCTAGATTTTCGAACCCGACGCTAAAATGATAGTTAATTGTAACGTTCAGGGCCTCCTAATGACGATAGAAGACTCAAATTGCGTCGCGATCCAATACATCGTCCTCCAGCCGACTTGTCTCCATGGGTCTATTGCTGCCTCGGGCACCTTATGGTCGTTCGCCTGTGAGTCTAGATTATCGAATCCGACGCAAAAATGATAGTTAATTGTAACGTTCAGGGCCTCCTAATGACGATAGAAAACTCAAATTGCGTCGAGAATCAATTCATCGGCCTCCAGCCGACTTGTCTCCAAGGGTCTATTGCTGCCTCGGGCACCTTATGATCGTTGTCCTGTGAGTTTAGATTATCGAATCCGACGCAAAAATGATAGTTAATTGTAACGTTCAAGGCCTCCTAATGACGATAGAAGACTCAAATTGCGTCGCGATGCAATACATCGTCCTCCAGCCGACTTGTCTCCATGGGTCTATTGCTGCCTCGGGCACCTTATGGTCGTTCTCCTGTGAGTCTAGATTATCGAATCCGACGCAAAAGTGATAGTTAATTGTAACGTTCAGGGCCTTCTAATGACGATGGAACACTCAAATTGCGTCGAGATTCAATACATCGGCCTCCAGCCTACTTGTCTCCAAGGGGATATCGCTGCCTCGGGCACCACATGGTCCTTCTCCTGTGAGTATAGATTTTCGAATCCGACGCAAAAATGATAGTGAATTGTAACGTTCAGCGCCTCCTAATGACGATAGAAGACTCAAATTGCGTCGCGATCCAATACATCGTCCTCCAGCCGACTTGTCTCCAAGGGTCTATTGCTGCCTCGGGCACCTTATGGTCGTTCTCCTGTGAGTCTAGATTTTCGAATCCGACGCAAAAATGATAGTTAATTGTAACGTTCAAGGCCTCCTAATGACGATAGAAGACTCAAATTGCGTCGCGATCCAATACATCGTCCTCCAGCCGACTTGTCTCCATGGGTCTATTGCTGCCTCGGGCACCTTATGGTCGTTCTCCTGTGAGTCTAGATTATCGAATCCGACGCAAAAGTGATAGTTAATTGTAACGTTCAGGGCCTTCTAATGACGATGGAACACTCAAATTGCGTCGAGATTCAATACATCGGCCTCCAGCCTACTTGTCTCCAAGGGGATATCGCTGCCTCGGGCACCACATGGTCCTTCTCCTGTGAGTATAGATTTTCGAATCCGACGCAAAAATGATAGTGAATTGTAACGTTCAGCGCCTCCTAATGACGATAGAAGACTCAAATTGCGTCGCGATCCAATACATCGTCCTCCAGCCGACTTGTCTCCAAGGGTCTATTGCTGCCTCGGGCACCTTATGGTCGTTCTCCTGTGAGTCTAGATTTTCGAATCCGACGCAAAAATGATAGTTAATTGTAACGTTCAGGGCCCTGTAATGACGATGGAACACTCAAAATGCGTCGCGATCCAATACATCGTCCTCCAGCCGACTTGTCTGTAAGGGTCTATTGCTGCCTCGGGCACCTTATGGTCGTTCTCCTGTGAGTTTAGATTATCGAATCCGACGCAAAAATGATAGTTAATTGTAACGTTCAGGGCCTTGTAATGACGATGGAACACTCAAATTGCGTCGTGATTCAATACATCGGCCTCCAGCCGACTTGTCTCCAAGGGTCTATTGCTGCATCGGGCACCTTATGGTCGTTCTCCTGTGAGTTTAGATTATCGAATCCGACGCAAAAATGGTAGTTAATTGTAACGTTCAGGGCCTTATAATGACGATGGGACACTCAAATTGCGTCGAGATTCAATACATCGGCCTCCAGCCTACTTGTCTCCAAGGGGATATCGCTGCCTCGGGCACCACATGGTCCTTCTCCTGTGAGTCTAGATTTTCGAATCCGACGCAAAAATGATAGTGAATTGTAACGTTCAGCGCCTCCTAATGACGAGAGAAGACTCAAATTGCGTCGAGATTCAATACATCGTCCTCCAGCCGATTTGTCTCCAAGGGGTATATTGCTGTCTCGACCACCGTATGAACTTCTCCTGTGAGTAGATTTTCGAATCCGACGCGAAACTGATAGTTAATTGTAACGTTCAGGGCCTTCTAATGACGATGGAACACTCAAATTGCGTCGAGATTCAATACATCGGCCTCCAGCCTACTTGTCTCCAAGGGGATATCGCTGCCTCGGGCACCTTATGGTCGTTGTCCTGTGAGTCTAGATTTTCGAATCCGACGCAAAAATCATAGTTAATTGTAACGTTCAGGGCCTTCTAATGACGATGGAACACTCAAATTGCGTCGAGATTCAATACATCGGCCTCCAGCCTACTTGTCTCCAAGGGGATATCGCTGCCTCGGGCACCACATGGTCCTTCTCCTGTGAGTCTAGATTTTCGAATCCGACGCAAAAATGATAGTTAATTGTAACGTTCAGGGCCTTCTAATGACGATGGAACACTCAAATTGCGTCGAGATTCAATACATCGGCCTCCAGCCTACTTGTCTCCAAGGGGATATCGCTGCCTCGGGCACCACATGGTCCTTCTCCTGTGAGTATAGATTTTCGAATCCGACGCAAAAATGATAGTGAATTGTAACGTTCAGCGCCTCCTAATGACGATAGAAGACTCAAATTGCGTCGCGATCCAATACATCGTCCTCCAGCCGACTTGTCTCCAAGGGTCTATTGCTGCCTCGGGCACCTTATGGTCGTTCTCCTGTGAGTCTAGATTTTCGAATCCGACGCAAAAATGATAGTTAATTGTAACGTTCAGGGCCTTGTAATGACGATGGAACACTCAAATTGCGTCGCGATCCAATACATCGTCCTCCAGCCGACTTGTCTCCAAGGGTTTATTGCTGCCTCGGGCACCTTATGGTCGTTCTCCTGTGAGTTTAGATTATCGAATCCGACGCAAAAATGATAGTTAATTGTAACGTTCAGGGCCTTCTAATGACGATGGGACACTCAAATTGCGTCGAGATTCAATACATCGTCCTCCAGCCGACTTGTCTCCAAGGGGATATTGCTGTCTCGGGCACAATATGATCCTTCTCCTGTGAGTCTAGATTTTCGAATCCGACGCAAAAATGATAGTGAATTGCAACGTTCAGCGCCTCCTAATGCCGATGGATCAATCAAATTGCGTCGAGATTCAATACATCGTCCTCCAGCCGATTTGTCTCCAAGGGGTATATTGCTGTCTCGACCACCGTATGAACTTCTCCTGTGAGTAGATTTTCGAATCCGACGCGAAACTGATAGTTAATTGTAACATTCAGGGCCTTCTCATGGCGATGGAACACTCAAATTGCGTCGAGATTCAATACATCGGCCTCCAGCCTACTTGTCTCCAAGGGGATATCGCTGCCTCGGGCACCTTATGGTCGTTGTCCTGTGAGTCTAGTTTTTCGAATCCGACGGAAAAATCATAGTTAATTGTAACGTTCAGGGCCTTCTAATGACGATGGAACACTCAAATTGCGTCGAGATTCAATACATCGGCCTCCAGCCTAATTGTCTCCAAGGGGATATCGCTGCCTCGGGCACCACATGGTCCTTCTCCTGTGAGTCTAGATTTTCGAATCCGACGCAAAAATGATAGTTAATTGTAACGTTCAGGGCCTTCTAATGACGATGGAACACTCAAATTGCGTCGAGATTCAATACATCGGCCTCCAGCCTACTTGTCTCCAAGGGGATATCGCTGCCTCGGGCACCACATGGTCCTTCTCCTGTGAGTATAGATTTTCGAATCCGACGCAAAAATGATAGTGAATTGTAACGTTCAGCGCCTCCTAATGACGATAGAAGACTCAAATTGCGTCGCGATCCAATACATCGTCCTCCAGCCGACTTGTCTCCAAGGGTCTATTGCTGCCTCGGGCACCTTATGGTCGTTCTCCTGTGAGTTTAGATTATCGAATCCGACGCAAAAATGATAGTTAATTGTAACGTTCAGGGCCTTCTAATGACGATGGGACACTCAAATTGCGTCGAGATTCAATACATCGTCCTCCAGCCGACTTGTCTCCAAGGGGATATTGCTGTCTCGGGCACAATATGATCCCTCTCCTGTGAGTCTAGATTTTCGAATCCGACGCAAAAATGATAGTGAATTGTAACGTTCAGCGCCTCCTAATGACGATGGATCACTCAAATTGCGTCGAGATTCAATACATCGGCCTCCAGCCGACTTGTCTCCAAGGGTCTATTGCTGCCTCGGGCACCTTATGGTCGTTGTCCTTTGAGTCTAGATTTTCGAATCCGACGCAAAAATGATAGTTAATTGTAACGTTCAGGGCCTTCTAATGACGATGGAACACTCAAATTGCGTCGAGATTCAATACATCGGCCTCCAGCCGACTTGTCTCCAAGGGTGAATTGCTGCCTCGGGCACCTTATGGTCGTTCTCCTGTGAGTTTAGATTATCGAATCCGACGCAAAAATGATAGTTAATTGTAACGTTCAGGGCCTTCTAATGACGATGGGACACTCAAATTGCGTCGAGATTCAATACATCGGCCTCCAGCCTACTTTCTCCAAGGGGATATCGCTGCCTCGGGCACCACATGGTCCTTCTCCTGTGAGTCTAGATTTTCGAATCCGACGCAAAAATGATAGTGAATTGTAACGTTCAGCGCCTCCTAATGACGACAGAAGACTCAAATTGCGTCGAGATTCAATACATCGGCCTCCAGCCGACTTGTCTCCAAGGGTCTATTGCTGCCTCGGGCACCTTATGGTCATTCTCCTGTGAGTCTAGATTTTCGAATCCGACGCAAAAATGATAGTGAATTGTAACGTTCAGCGCCTCCTAATGACGATAGAAGACTCAAATTGCGTCGAGATTCAATGCATCGGCCTCCAGCCGACTTGTCTCCAAGGGTCTATTGCTGCCTCGGGCACCTTATGGTCGTTCTCCTGTGAGTCTAGATTTTCGAATCCGACGCAAAAATGATAGTTAATTGTAACGTTCAGGGCCTTCTAATGACGATGGAACACTCAAATTGCGTCGAGATTCAATACATCGTCCTCCAGCCGATTTGTCTCCAAGGGGTATATTGCTGTCTCGACCACCGTATGAACTTCTCCTGTGAGTAGATTTTCGAATCCGACGCGAAACTGATAGTTAATTGTAACATTCAGGGCCTTCTCATGACGATGGAACACTCAAATTGCGTCGAGATTCAATACATCGGCCTCCAGCCTACTTGTCTCCAAGGGGATATCGCTGCCTCGGGGACCTTATGGTCGTTGTCCTGTGAGTCTAGATTTTCGAATCCGACGGAAAAATCATAGTTAATTGTAACGTTCAGGGCGTTCTAATGACGATGGAACACTCAAATTGCGTCGAGATTCAATACATCGGCCTCCAGCCTAATTGTCTCCAAGGGGATATCGCTGCCTCGGGCACCACATGGTCCTTCTCCTGTGAGTCTAGATTTTCGAATCCGACGCAAAAATGATAGTTAATTGTAACGTTCAGGGCCTTCTAATGACGATGGAACACTCAAATTGCGTCGAGATTCAATACATCGGCCTCCAGCCTACTTGTCTCCAAGGGGATATCGCTGCCTCGGGCACCACATGGTCCTTCTCCTGTGAGTACAGATTTTCGAATCCGACGCAAAAATGATAGTGAATTGTAACGTTCAGCGCCTCCTAATGACGATAGAAGACTCAAATTGCGTCGCGATCCAATACATCGTCCTCCAGCCGACTTGTCTCCAAGGGTCTGTTGCTGCCTCGGGCACCTTATGGTCGTTCTCCTGTGAGTTTAGATTATCGAATCCGACGCAAAAATGATAGTTAATTGTAACGTTCAGGGCCTTCTAATGACGATGGGACACTCAAATTGCGTCGAGATTCAATACATCGTCCTCCAGCCGACTTGTCTCCAAGGGGATATTGCTGTCTCGGGCACAATATGATCCTTCTCCTGTGAGTCTAGATTTTCGAATCCGACGCAAAAATGATAGTGAATTGTAACGTTCAGCGCCTCCTAATGACGATAGAAGACTCAAATTGCGTCGCGATACAATACATCGTCCTCCAGCCGACTTGTCTCCAAGGGTCTATTGCTGCCTCGGGCACCTTATGGTCGTTCTCCTGTGAGTTTAGATTATCGAATCCGACGCAAAAATGGTAGTTAATTGTAACGTTCAGGGCCTTCTAATGACGATGGGACACTCAAATTGCGTCGAGATTCAATACATCGGCCTCCAGCCTACTTGTCTCCAAAGGGATATCGCTGCCTCGGGCACCACAAGGTCCTTCTCCTGTGAGTCTAGATTTTCGAATCCGACGCAAAAATGATAGTGAATTGTAACGTTCAGCGCCTCCTAATGACGACAGAAGACTCAAATTGCGTCGAGATTCAATACATCGGCCTCCAGCCGACTTGTCTCCAAGGGTCTATTGCTGCCTCGGGCACCTTATGGTCATTCTCCTGTGAGTCTAGATTTTCGAATCCGACGCAAAAATGATAGTGAATTGTAACGTTCAGCGCCTCCTAATGACGATAGAAGACTCAAATTGCGTCGAGATTCAATGCATCGGCCTCCAGCCGACTTGTCTCCAAGGGTCTATTGCTGCCTCGGGCACCTTATGGTCGTTCTCCTGTGAGTCTAGATTTTCGAATCCGACGCAAAAATGATAGTTAATTGTAACGTTCAGGGCCTTGTAATGACGATGGAACACTCAAATTGCGTCGAGATTCAATACATCGTCCTCCAGCCGACTTGTCACCAAGGGGATATTGCTGTCTCGGGCACCTCATGGTCTTTGTCCTGTGAGTCTAGATTTTCGAATCCGACGCAAAAATGATAGTGAATTTTAACGTTCAGCGCCTCCTAATGACGATGGAACACTCAAATTGCGTCGAGATTCAATACATCGGCCTCCAGCCGACTTGTCTCCAAGGGTCTATTGCTGCCTCGGGCACCTTATGGTCGTTCTCCTGTGAGTCTAGATTATCGAATCCGACGCAAAAATGATAGTTAATTGTAACGTTCAGGGCCTTCTAATGCCGATGGAACACTCAAATTGCGTCGAGATGCAATACATCGGCCTCCAGCCGACTTGTCTCCAAGGGTCTATTGCTGCCTTGGGCACCTTATGGTCGTTCTCCTGTGAGTTTAGATTATCGAATCCGATGCAAAAATGTTAGTTAATTGTAACGTTCAGGGCCTCCTAATGCCGATGGAACACTCAAATTGCGTCGAGATTCAATACATCGGCCTCCAGCCGACTTGTCTCCAAGGGTCTATTGCTGCCTCGGGCACCTTATGGTCGTTCTCCTGTGAGTTTAGATTATCGAATCCGACGCAAAAATGATAGTTAATCATAACGTTCAGGGCCTCCTAATGACGATGGGGCACTCAAATTGCGTCGAGATTCAATATATCGACCTCCAGCCGACTTGTCTCCAAGGGGATATTGCTGTGTCGGGCACAATATGATCCTTCTCCTGTGAGTCTAGATTTTCGAATCCGACGCAAAAATGATAGTGAATTGTAACGTTCAGCGCCTCCTAATGACGATAGAAGACTCAAATTGCGTCGCGATGCAATACATCGTCCTCCAGCCGACTTGTCTCCAAGGGTCTATTGCTGCCTCGGGCACCTTATGGTCGTTCTCCTGTGAGTCTAGATTTTCGAACCCGACGCTAAAATGATACTTAATTGTAACGTTCAGGGCCTCCTAATGACGATAGAAGACTCAAATTGCGTCGCGATCCAATACATCGTCCTCCAGCCGACTTGTCTCCATGGGTCTATTGCTGCCTCGGGCACCTTATGGTCGTTCTCCTGTGAGTCTAGATAATCGAATCCGACGGAAAAATGATAGTTAATTGTAACGTTCAGGGCCTCCTAATGACGATAGAAGACTCAAATTGCGTCGAGAATCAATACATCGGCCTCCAGCCGACTTGTCTCCAAGGGTCTATTGCTGCCTCGGGCACCTAATGATCGTTCTCCTGTGAGTTTAGATTATCGAATCCGACGCAAAAATGATAGTTAATTGTAACGTTCAAGGCCTCCTAATGACGATAGAAGACTCAAATTGCGTCGCGATCCAATACATCGTCCTCCAGCCGACTTGTCTCCATGGGTCTATTGCTGCCTCGGGCACCTTATGGTCGTTCTCCTGTGAGTCTAGATTATCGAATCCGACGCAAAAATGATAGTTAATTGTAACGTTCAGGGCCTTCTAATGACGATGGAACACTCAAATTGCGTCGAGATTCAATACATCGGCCTCCAGTTTACTTGTCTCCAAGGGGATATCGCTGCCTCGGGCACCACATGGTCCTTCTCCTGTGCGTATAGATTTTCGAATCCGACGCAAAAATGATAGTGAATTGTAACGTTCAGCGCCTCCTAATGACGATAGAAGACTCAAATTGCGTCGCGATCCAATACATCGTCCTCCAGCCGACTTGTCTCCAAGGGTCTATTGCTGCCTCGGGCACCTTATGGTCGTTCTCCTGTGAGTCTAGATTTTCGAATCCGACGCAAAAATGATAGTTAATTGTAACGTTCAGGGCCTTGTAATGACGATGGAACACTCAAAATGCGTCGCGATCCAATACATCGTCCTCCAGCCGACTTGTCTCCAAGGGTCTATTGCTGCCTCGGGCACCTTATGGTCGTTCTCCTGTGAGTTTAGATTATCGAATCCGACGCAAAAATGATAGTTAATTGTATCGTTCAGGGCCTTCTAATGACGATGGGACACTCAAATTGCGTCGAGATTCAATACATCGTCCTCCAGCCGACTTGTCTCCAAGGGGATATTGCTGTCTCGGGCACAATATGATCCTTCTCCTGTGAGTCTAGATTTTCGAATCCGACGCAAAAATGATAGTGAATTGTAACGTTCAGCGCCACCTAATGCCGATGGATCACTCAAATTGCGTCGAGATTCAATACATCGGCCTCCAGCCGACTTGTCTCCAAGGGTCTATTGCTGCCTCGGGCACCTTATGGTCGTTGTCCTGTGAGTCTAGATTTTCGAATCCGACGCAAAAATGATAGTTAATTGTAACGTTCAGGGCCTTCTAATGCCGATGGAACACTCAAATTGCGTCGTGATTCAATACATCGGCCTCCAGCCGACTTGTCTCCAAGGGTCTATTGCTGCCTCGGGCACCTTATGGTCGTTCTCCTGTGAGTTTAGATTATCGAATCCGACGCAAAAATGGTAGTTAATTGTAACGTTCAGGGCCTTATAATGACGATGGGACACTCAAATTGCGTCGAGATTCAATACATCGGCCTCCAGCCTACTTGTCTCCAAGGGGATATCGCTGCCTCGGGCACCACATGGTCCTTCTCCTGTGAGTCTAGATTTTCGAATCCGACGCAAAAATGATAGCGAATTGTAACGTTCAGCGCCTCCTAATGACGAGAGAAGACTCAAATTGCGTCGAGATTCAATACATCGTCCTCCAGCCGATTTGTCTCCAAGGGGTATATTGCTGTCTCGACCACCGTATGAACTTCTCCTGTGAGTAGATTTTCGAATCCGACGCGAAACTGATAGTTAATTGTAACGTTCAGGGCCTTCTAATGACGATGGAACACTCAAATTGCGTCGAGATTCAATACATCGGCCTCCAGCCTACTTGTCTCCAAGGGGATATCGCTGCCTCGGGCACCTTATGGTCGTTGTCCTGTGAGTCTAGATTTTCGAATCCGACGCAAAAATCATAGTTAATTGTAACGTTCAGGGCCTTCTAATGACGATGGAACACTCAAATTGCGTCGAGACTCAATACATCGGCCTCCAGCCTACTTGTCTCCAAGGGGATATCGCTGCCTCGGGCACCACATGGTCCTTCTCCTGTGAGTCTAGATTTTCGAATCCGACGCAAAAATGATAGTTAATTGTAACGTTCAGGGCCTTCTAATGACGATGGAACACTCAAATTGCGTCGAGATTCAATACATCGGCCTCCAGCCTACTTGTCTCCAAGGGGATATCGCTGCCTCGGGCACCACATGGTCCTTCTCCTGTGAGTATAGATTTTCGAATCCGACGCAAAAATGATAGTTAATTGTAACGTTCAGGGCCTTGTAATGACGATGGAACACTCAAATTGCGTCGCGATCCAATACATCGTCCTCCAGCCGACTTGTCTCCAAGGGTTTATTGCTGCCTCGGGCACCTTATGGTCGTTCTCCTGTGAGTTTAGATTATCGAATCCGACGCAAAAATGATAGTTAATTGTAACGTTCAGGGCCTTCTAATGACGATGGGACACTCAAATTGCGTCGAGATTCAATACATCGTCCTCCAGCCGACTTGTCTCCAAGGGGATATTGCTGTCTCGGGCACAATATGATCCTTCTCCTGTGAGTCTAGATTTTCGAATCCGACGCAAAAATGATGGTGAATTGTAACGTTCAGCGCCTCCTAATGCCGATGGATCACTCAAATTGCGTCGAGATTCAATACATCGGCCTCCAGCCGACTTGTCTCCAAGGGTCTATTGCTGCCTCGCGCACCTTATGGTCGTTGTCCTGTGAGTCTAGATTTTCGAATCCGACGCAAAAATGATAGTTAATTGTAACGTTCAGGGCCTTCTAATGCCGATGGAACACTCAAATTGCGTCGAGATTCAATACATCGGCCTCCAGCCGACTTGTCTCCAAGGGTCTATTGCTGCCTCGGGCACCTTATGGTCGTTCTCCTGTGATTTTAGATTATCGAATCCGACGCAAAAATGGTAGTTAATTGTAACGTTCAGGGCCTTCTAATGACGATGGGACACTCAAATTGCGTCGAGATTCAATACATCGGCCTCCAGCCGACTTGTCTCCAAGGGTCTATTGCTGCCTCGGGCACCTTATTGTCGTTGTCCTGTGAGTCTAGATTTTCGAATCCGACGCAAAAATAATAGTTAATTGTAACGTTCAGGGCCTTCTAATGCCGATGGAACACTCAAATTGCGTCCAGATTCAATACATCGGCCTCCAGCCGACTTGTCTCCAAGGGTCTATTGCTGCCTCGGGCACCTTATGGTCGTTCTCCTGTGAGTCTAGATTTTCGAACCCGACGCAAAAATGATAGTTAATTGTAACGTTCAGGGCCTCCTAATGCCGATGGAACACTCAAATTGCGTCGAGATTCAATACATCGGCCTCCAGCCGACTTGTCTCCAAGGGTCTATTGCTGCCTCGGGCACCTTATGGTCGTTCTCCTGTGAGTTTAGATTATCGAATCCGACGCAAAAATGATAGTTAATTATAACGTTCAGGGCCTTCTAATGACGATGGGACACTCAAATTGCGTCGAGATTCAATACATCGTCCTCCAGCCGACTTGTCTCCAAGGGGATATTGCTGTCTCGGGCACAATATGATCCTTCTCATGTGAGTCTAGATTTTCGAATCCGACGCAAAAATGATAGTTAATTGTAACGTTCAGGGCCTTCTAATGACGATGGAACACTCAAATTGCGTCGAGATTCAATACATCGGCCTCCAGCCTACTTGTCTCCAAGGGGATATCGCTGCCTCGGGCACCACATGGTCCTTCTCCTGTGAGTATAGATTTTCGAATCCGACGCAAAAATGATAGTGAATTGTAACGTTCAGCGCCTCCTAATGACGATAGAAGACTCAAATTGCGTCGCGATCCAATACATCGTCCTCCAGCCGACTTGTCTCCAAGGGTCTATTGCTGCCTCGGGCACCTTATGGTCGTTCTCCTGTGAGTCTAGATTTTCGAATCCGACGCAAAAATGATAGTTAATTGTAACGTTCAGGGCCTTCTAATGACGATGGGACACTCAAATTGCGTCGAGATTCAATACATCGTCCTCCAGCCGACTTGTCTCCAAGGGGATATTGCTGTCTCGGGCACAATATGATCCTTCTCCTGTGAGTCTAGATTTTCGAATCCGACGCAAAAATGATAGTGAATTGTAACGTTCAGCGCCTCCTAATGCCGATGGATCACTCAAATTGCGTCGAGATTCAATACATCGGCCTCCAGCCGACTTGTCTCCAAGGGTCTATTGCTGCCTCGGGCACCTTATGGTCGTTGTCCTGTGAGTCTAGATTTTCGAATCCGACGCAAAAATGATAGTTAATTGTAACGTTCAGGGCCTTCTAATGCCGATGGAACACTCAAATTGCGTCGAGATTCAATACATCGGCCTCCAGCCGACTTGTCTCCAAGGGTCTATTGCTGACTCGGGCACCACATGGTCGTTCTCCTGTGAGTTTAGATTATCGAATCCGACGCAAAAATGGTAGTTAATTGTAACGTTCAGGGCCTTCTAATGACGATGGGACACTCAAATTGCGTCGAGATTCAATACATCGGCCTCCAGCCTACTTGTCTCCAAGGGAATATCGCTGCCTCGGGCACCACATGGTCCTTCTCCTGTGAGTCTAGATTTTCGAATCCGACGCAAAAATGATAGTGAATTGTAACGTTCAGCGCCTCCTAATGACGACAGAAGACTCAAATTGCGTCGAGATTCAATACATCGTCCTCCAGCCGATTTGTCTCCAAGGGGTATATTGCTGTCTCGACCACCGTATGAACTTCTCCTGTGAGTAGATTTTCGAATCCGACGCGAAACTGATAGTTAATTGTAACGTTCAGGGCCTTCTAATGACGATGGAACACTCAAATTGCGTCGAGATTCAATACATCGGCCTCCAGCCTACTTGTCTCCAAGGGGATATCGCTGCCTCGGGCACCACATGGTCCTTCTCCTGTGAGTATAGATTTTCGAATCCGACGCAAAAATGATAGTGAATTGTAACGTTCAGCGCCTCCTAATGACGATAGAAGACTCAAATTGCGTCGCGATCCAATACATCGTCCTCCAGCCGACTTGTCTCCATGGGTCTATTGCTGCCTCGGGCACCTTATGGTCGTTCTCCTGTGAGTCTAGATTTTCGAATCCGACGCAAAAATGATAGTTAATTGTAACGTTCAGGGCCTTGTAATGACGATGGAACACTCAAATTGCGTCGCGATCCAATACATCGTCCTCCAGCCGACTTGTCTCCAAGGGTCTATTGCTGCCTCGGGCACCTTATGGTCGTTCTCCTGTGAGTTTAGATTATCGAATCCGACGCAAAAATGATAGTTAATTGTAACGTTCAGGGCCTTCTAATGACGATGGGACACTCAAATTGCGTCGAGATTCAATACATCGTCCTCCAGCCGACTTGTCTCCAAGGGGATATTGCTGTCTCGGGCACAATATGATCCTTCTCCTGTGAGTCTAGATTTTCGAATCCGACGCAAAAATGATAGTGAATTGTAACGTTCAGCGCCTCCTAATGCCGATGGATCACTCAAATTGCGTCGAGATTCAATACATCGGCCTCCAGCCGACTTGTCTCCAAGGGTCTATTGCTGCCTCGGGCACCTTGTGGTCGTTGTCCTGTGAGTCTAGATTTTCGAATCCGACGCAAAAATGATAGTTAATTGTAACGTTCAGGGCCTTCTAATGCCGATGGAACACTCAAATTGCGTCGAGATTCAATACATCGGCCTCCAGCCGACTTGTCTCCAAGGGACTATTGCTGCCTCGGGCACATTATGGTCGTTCTCCTGTGAGTTTAGATTATCGAATCCGACGCAAAAATGGTAGTTAATTGTAACGTTCAGGGCCTTCTAATGACGATGGGACACTCAAATTGCGTCGAGATTCAATACATCGGCCTCCAGCCGACTTGTCTCCAAGGGTCTATTGCTGCCTCGGGCACCTTATGGTCGTTCTCCTGTGAGTCTAGATTTTCGAACCCGACGCAAAAATGATAGTTAATTGTAACGTTCAGGGCCTCCTAATGCCGATGGAACACTCAAATTGCGTCGAGATTCAATACATCGGCCTCCAGCCGACTTGTCTCCAAGGGTCTATTGCTGCCTCGGGCACCTTATGGTCGTTCTCCTGTGAGTTTAGATTATCGAATCCGACGCAAAAATGATAGTTAATTATAACGTTCAGGGCCTCCTAATGACGATGGGACACTCAAATTGCGTCGAGATTCAATACATCGGCCTCCAGCCGAGTTGTCTCCAAGGGGATATTGCTGTCTCGGGCACAATATGATCCTTCTCATGTGAGTCTAGATTTTCGAATCCGACGCAAAAATGATAGTGAATTGCAACGTTCAGCGCCTCCTAATGACGATAGAAGACTCAAATTGCGTCGCGATCCAATACATCGTCCTCCAGCCGACTTGTCTCCAAGGGTCTATTGCTGCCTCGGGCACCTTATGGTCGTTCTCCTGTGAGTTTAGATTATCGAATCCGACGCAAAAATGATAGTTAATTATAACGTTCAGGGCCTCCTAATGACGATGGGACACTCAAATTGCGTCGAGATTCAATACATCGTCCTCCAGCCGACTTGTCTCCAAGGGTCTATTGCTGTCTCGGGCACAATATGATCCTTCTCCTGTGAGTCTAGATTTTCGAATCCGACGCAAAAATGATAGTGAATTGTAACGTTCAGCGCCTCCTAATGACGATAGAAGACTCAAATTGCATCGCGATCCAATACATCGTCCTCCAGCCGACTTGTCTCCAAGGGTCTATTGCTGCCTCGGGCACCTTATGGTCGTTGTCCTGTGAGTCTAGATTTTCGAATCCGACGCAAAAATTATAGTGAATTGTAACGTTCTGCGCCTCCTAATGACGATGGAACACTCAAATTGCGTCGAGATTCAATACATCGGCCTCCAGCCGACTTGTCTCCAAGGGTCTATTGCTGCCTCGGGCACCTTATGGTCGTTCTCCTGTGAGTCTAGATTATCGAATCCGACGCAAAAATGATAGTTAATTGTGACGTTCAGGGCCTTCTAATGCCGATGGAACACTCAAATTGCGTCGAGATTCAATACATCGGCCTCCAGCCGACTTGTCTCCAAGGGTCTATTGCTGCCTCGGGCACCTTATGGTCGTTCTCCTGTGTGTCTAGATTTTCGAACCCGACGTAAAAATGATAGTTAATTGTAACGTGCAGGGCCTCCTAATGCCGATGGAACACTCAAATTGCGTCGAGATTCAATACATCGGCCTCCAGCCGACTTGTCTCCAAGGGTCTATTGCTGCCTCGGGCACCTTATGGTCGTTCTCCTGTGAGTTTAGATTATCGAATCCGACGCAAAAATGATCGTTAATTATAACGTTCAGGGCCTCCTAATGCCGATGGAACACTCAAATTGCGTCGAGATTCAATACATCGGCCTCCAGCCGACTTGTCTCCAAGGGTCTATTGCTGCCTCGGGCACCTTATGGTCGCTGTCCTGTGAGTCTAGATTTTCGAACCCGAAGCAAAAGTGATAGTTAATTGTAACGTTCAGGGCCTCCTAATGCCGATGGAACACTCATATTGCGTCGAGATTCAATACATCGGCCTCCAGCCGACTTGTCTCCAAGGGTCTATTGCTGCCTCGGGCACCTTATGGTCGTTCTCCTGTGAGTTTAGATTATCGAATCCGACGCAAAAATGATAGTTAATTATAACGTTCAGGGCCTCCTAATGACGATGGGGCACTCAAATTGCGTCGAGATTCAATACATCGACCTCCAGCCGACTTGTCTCCAAGGGGATATTGCTGTCTCGGGCACAATATGATCCTTCTCCTGTGAGTCTAGATTTTCGAATCCGACGCAAAAATGATAGTGAATTGTAACGTTCAGCGCCTCCTAATGACGATAGAAGACTCAAATTGCGTCGCGATGCAATACATCGTCCTCCAGCCGACTTGTCTCCAAGGGTCTATTGCTGCCTCGGGCACCTTATGGTCGTTCTCCTGTGAGTCTAGATTTTCGAACCCGACGCTAAAATGATAGTTAATTGTAACGTTCAGGGCCTCCTAATGACGATAGAAGACTCAAATTGCGTCGCGATCCAATACATCGTCCTCCAGCCGACTTATCTCCATGGGTCTATTGCTGCCTCGGGCACCATATGGTCGTTCTCCTGTGAGTCTAGATTATCGAATCCGACGCAAAAATGATAGTTAATTGTAACGTTCAGGGCCTCCTAATGACAATAGAAGACTCAAATTGCGTCGAGATTCAATACATCGGCCTCCAGCCGACTTGTCTCCAAGGGTCTATTGCTGCCTCGGGCACCTTATGATCGTTCTCCTGTGAGTTTAGATTATCGAATCCGACGCAAAAATGATCGTTAATTATAACGTTCAGGGCCTCCTAATGCCGATGGAACACTCTAATTGCGTCGAGATTCAATACATCGGCCTCCAGCCTACTTGTCTCCAAGGGTCTATTGCTGCCTCAGGCACCTTATGGTCGTTGTCCTGTGAGTCTAGATTTTCGAATCCGACGCAAAAATGATAGTTAATTGTAACGTTCAGGGCCTTCTAATGACGATGGAACACTCAAATTGCGTCGAGATTCAATACATCGGCCTCCAGCCTACTTGTCTCCAAGGGGATATCGCTGCCTCGGGCACCACATGGTCCTTCTCCTGTGAGTCTAGATTTTCGAATCCGACGCAAAAATGATAGTTAATTGTAACGTTCAGGGCCTTCTAATGACGATGGAACACTCAAATTGCGTCGAGATTCAATACATCGGCCTCCAGCCTACTTGTCTCCAAGGGGATATCGCTGCCTCGGGCACCACATGGTCCTTCTCCTGTGAGTATAGATTTTCGAATCCGACGCAAAAATGATAGTGAATTGTAACGTTCAGCGCCTCCTAATGACGATAGAAGACTCAAATTGCGTCGCGATCCAATACATCGTCCTCCAGCCGACTTGTCTCCAAGGGTCTATTGCTGCCTCGGGCACCTTATGGTCGTTCTCCTGTGAGTCTAGATTTTCGAATCCGACGCAAAAATGATAGTTAATTATAACGTTCAGGGCCTTGTAATGACGATGGAACACTCAAATTGCGTCGCGATCCAATACATCGTCCTCCAGCCGACTTGTCTCCAAGGGTCTATTGCTGCCTCGGGCACCTTATGGTCGTTCTCCTGTGAGTTTAGATTATCGAATCCGACGCAAAAATGATAGTTAATTGTAACGTTCAGGGCCTTCTAATGACGATGGGACACTCAAATTGCGTCGAGATTCAATACATCGTCCTCCAGCCGACTTGTCTCCAAGGGGATATTGCTGTCTCGGGCACAATATGATCCTTCTCCTGTGAGTCTAGATTTTCGAATCCGACGCAAAAATGATAGTGAATTGTAACGTTCAGCGCCTCCTAATGCCGATGGATCACTCAAATTGCGTCGAGATTCAATACATCGGCCTCCAGCCGACTTGTCTCCAAGGGTCTATTGCTGCCTCGGGCACCTTATGGTCGTTGTCCTGTGAGTCTAGATTTTCGAATCCGACGCAAAAATAATAGTTAATTGTAACGTTCAGGGCCTTCTAATGCCGATGGAATACTCAAATTGCGTCGAGATTCAATACATCGGCCTCCAGCCGACTTGTCTCCAAGGGTCTATTGCTGCCTCGGGCACCTTATGGTCGTTCTCCTGTGAGTTTAGATTATCGAATCCGACGCAAAAATGGTAGTTAATTGTAACGTTCAGGGCCTTCTAATGACGATGGGACACTCAAATTGCGTCGAGATTCAATACATCGGCCTGTAGCCTACTTGTCTCCAAGGGGATATCGCTGCCTCGGGCACCACATGGTCCTTCTCCTGTGAGCCTAGATTTTCGAATCCGACGCAAAAATGATAGTGAATTGTAACGTTCAGCGCCTCCTAATGACGACAGAAGACTCAAATTGCGTCGAGATTCAATGCATCGTCCTCCAGCCGATTTCTCTCCAAGGGGTATATTGCTGTCTCGACCACCGTATGAACTTCTCCTGTGAGTAGATTTTCGAATCCGACGCGAAACTGATAGTTAATTGTAACGTTCAGGGCCTTCTAATGACGATGGAACACTCAAATTGCGTCGAGATTCAATACATCGGCCTCCAGCCTACTTGTCTCCAAGGGGATATCGCTGCCTCGGGCACCTTATGGTCGTTGTCCTGTGAGTCTAGATTTTCGAATCCGACGCAAAAATCATAGTTAATTGTAACGTTCAGGGCCTTCTAATGACGATGGAACACTCAAATTGCGTCGAGATTCAATACATCGGCCTCCAGCCTACTTGTCTCCAAGCGGATATCGCTGCCTCGGGCACCACATGGTCCTTCTCCTGTGAGTCTAGATTTTCGAATCCGACGCAAAAATGATAGTTAATTGTAACGTTCAGGGCCTTCTAATGACGATGGAACACTCAAATTGCGTCGAGATTCAATGCATCGGCCTCCAGCCTACTTGTCTCCAAGGGGATATCGCTGCCTCGGGCACCACATGGTCCTTCTCCTGTGAGTATAGATTTTCGAATCCGACGCAAAAATGATAGTGAATTGTAACGTTCAGCGCCTCCTAATGACGATAGAAGACTCAAATTGCGTCGCGATCCAATACATCGTCCTCCAGCCGACTTGTCTCCAAGGGTCTATTGCTGCCTCGGGCACCTTATGGTCGTTCTCCTGTGAGTCTAGATTTTCGAATCCGACGCAAAAATGATAGTTAATTGTAACGTTCAGGGGTTTGTAATGACGATGGAACACTCAAATTGCGTCGCGATCCAATACATCGTCCTCCAGCCGACTTGTCTCCAAGGGTCTATTACTGCCTCGGGCACCTTATGGTCGTTCTCCTGTGAGTTTAGATTATCGAATCCGACGCAAAAATGATAGTTAATTGTAACGTTCAGGGCCTTCTAATGACGATGGGACACTCAAATTGCGTCGAGATTCAATACATCGTCCTCCAGCCGACTTGTCTCCAAGGGGATATTGCTGTCTCGGGCACAATATGATCCTTCTCCTGTGAGTCTAGATTTTCGAATCCGATGCAAAAATGATAGTGAATTGTAACGTTCAGCGCCTCCTAATGACGATAGAAGACTGAAATTGCGTCGAGATTCAATACATCGGTCTCCAGCCGACTTGTCTCCAAGGGTCTATTGCTGCCTCGGGCACCTTATGGTCGTTGTCCTGTGAGTCTAGATTTTCGAATCCGACGCAAAAATGATAGTGAATTGTAACGCTCAGCGCCTCCTAATGACGATAGAAGACTCAAATTGCGTCGCGATCCAATACATCGTCCTCCAGCCGACTTGTCTCCAAGGGTCTATTGCTGCCTCGGGCACCTTATGGCCGTTCTCCTGTGAGTCTAGATTTTCGAATCCGACGCAAAAATGATAGTTAATTGTAACGTTCAGGGCCTTCTAATGACGATGGAACAGTCAAATTGCGTCGAGATTCAATACATCGGCCTCCAGCCTACTTGTCTCCAAGGGGATATCGCTGCCTCGGGCACCACATGCTCCTTCTCCTGTGAGTATAGATTTTCGAATCCGACGCAAAAATGATAGTGAATTGTAACGTTCAGCGCCTCCTAATGACGATAGAAGACTCAAATTGCGTCGCGATCCAATACATCGTCCTCCAGCCGACTTGTCTCCAAGGGTCTATTGCTGCCTCGGGCACCTTATGGTCGTTGTCCTGTGAGTCTAGATTTTCGAATCCGACGCAAAAATGATAGTTAATTGTAACGTTCAGGGCCTTGTAATGACGATGGAACACTCAAATTGCGTCGCGATCCAATACATCGTCCTCCAGCCGACTTGTCTCCAAGGGTCTATTGCTGCCTCGGGCACCTTATGGTCGTTCTCCTGTGAGTTTAGATTATCGAATCCGACGCAAAAATGATAGTTAATTGTAACGTTCAGGGCCTTCTAATGACGATGGGACACTCAAATTGCGTCGAGATTCAATACATCGTCCTCCAGCCGACTTGTCTCCAAGGGGATATTGCTGTCTCGGGCACAATATGATCCTTCTCCTGTGAGTCTAGATTTTCAAATCCGACGCAAAAATGATAGTGAATTGTAACGTTCAGCGCCTCCTAATGCCGATGGAACACTCAAATTGCGTCGCGATTCAATACATCGGCCTCCAGCCGACTTGTCTCCAAGGGTGCCTCGGGCACCTTATGGTCGTTCTCCTGTGAGTTTAGATTATCGAATCCGACGCAAAAATGATCGTTAATTATAACGTTCAGGGCCTCCTAATGCCGATGGAACACTCAAATTGCGTCGAGATTCAATACATCGGCCTCCAGCCGACTTGTCTCCAAGGGTCTATTGCTGCCTCGGGCACCTTATGGTCGTTCTCCTGTGAGTTTAGATTATCGAATCCGACGCAAAAATGATAGTTAATTGTAACGTTCAGGGCCTTCTAATGACGATGGGACACTCAAATTGCGTCGAGATTCAATACATCGGCCTCCAGCCTACTTGTCTCCAAGGGGATATCGCTGCCTCGGGCACCACATGGTCCTTCTCCTGTGAGTCTAGATTTTCGAATCAGACGCAAAAATGATAGTGAATTGTAACGTTCAGCGCCTCCTAATGCCGATGGAACACTCAAATTGCGTCGAGATTCAATACATCGGCCTTCAGCCGACTTGTCTCCAAGGGTCCATTGCTGCCTCGGGCACCTTATGGTCGTTGTCCTGTGAGTCTAGATTTTCGAATCCGACGCAAAAATGATAGCTAATTGTAACGTTCAGGGCCTTCTAATGCCGATGGAACACTCAAATTGCGTCGAGATTCAATACATCGGCCTCCAGCCGACTTGTCTCCAAGTGTCTATTGCTGCCTCGGGCACCTTATGGTCGTTCTCCTGTGAGTTTAGATTATCGAATCCGACGCAAAAATGATAGTGAATTGTAACGTTCAGGGCGTCCTAATGCCGATGGAACACTCAAATTATGTCGAGATTCAATACATCGGCCTCCAGCCGACTTGTCTCCAAGGGTCTATTGCTGCCTCGGGCACCTTATGGTCGTTGTCCTGTGAGTCTAGATTTTCGAATCCGACGCAAAAATGATAGTTAATTGTAACGTTCAGGGCCTTCTAATGACGATGGAACACTCAAATTGCGTCGAGATTCAATACATCGGCCTCCAGCCGACATGTCTCCAAGGGTCTATTGCTGCCTCGGGCTCCTTATGGTCGTTCTCCTGTGAGTTTAGATTATCGAATCCGACGCAAAAATGATAGTTAATTATAACGTTCAGGGCCTCCTAATGCCGATGGAACACTCAAATTGCGTCGAGATTCAATACATCGGCCTCCAGCCGACTTGTCTCCAAGGGTCTATTGCTGCCTCGGGCACCTTATGGTCGTTCTCCTGTGAGTCTAGATTTTCGAATCCGACGCAAAAATGATAGTGAATTGTAACGTTCAGCGCCTCCTAATGACGATAGAAGACTCAAATTGCGTCGCGATCCAATACATCGTCCTCCAGCCGACTTGTCTCCAAGGGTCTATTGCTGCCTTGGGCACCTTATGGTCGTTGTCCTGTGAGTCTAGATTTTCGAATCCGACGCAAAAAATGATAGTGAATTGTAATGTTCAGCGCCTCCTAATGCCGATGGAACACTCAAATTGCGTCGAGATTCAATACATCGGCCTCCAGCCGACTTGTCTCCAAGGGTCTATTGCTGCCTCGGGCACCTTATGGTCGTTGTCCTGTGAGTCTAGATTTTCGAATCCGACGCAAAAATGATAGTTAATTGTAACGTTCAGGGCCTTCTAATGCCGATGGAACACTCAAATTGCGTCGAGATTCAATACATCGGCCTCCAGCCGACTTGTCTCCAAGGGTCTATTGCTGCCTCGGGCACCTTATGGTCGTTCTCCTGTGAGTTTAGATTATCGAATCCGACGCAAAAATGATAGGTAATTGTAACGTTCAGGGCCTCCTAATGCGGATGGAACACTCAAATTATGTCGAGATTCAATACATCGGCCTCCAGCCGACTTGTCTCAAAGGGTCTATTGCTGCCTCGGGCACCTTATGGTCGTTGTCCTGTGAGTCTAGATTTTCGAATCCGACGCAAAAATGATAGTTAATTGTAACGTTCAGGGCGTTCTAATGACGATGGAACACTCAAATTGCGTCGAGATTCAATACATCGGCCTCCAGCCTACTTGTCTCCAAGGGGATATCGCTGCCTCGGGCACCACATGGTATTTCTCCTGTGAGTCTAGATTCTCGAATCCGACGTAAAAATGATAGTTAATTGTAACGTTCAGGGCCTCCTAATGCCGATGGAGCACTCAAATTATGTCGAGATTCAATACATCGGCCTCCAGCCGACTTGTCTCCAAGGGTCTATTGCTGCCTCGGGCACCTTATGGTCGTTGTCCTGTGAGTCTAGATTTTCGAATCCGACGCAAAAATGATAGTTAATAGTAACGTTCAGGGCCTTCTAATGACGATGGAACACTCAAATTGCGTCGAGATTCAATACATCGGCCTCCAGCCTACTTGTCTCCAAGGGTCTATTGCTGCCTCGGGCACCTTATGGTCGTTCTCCTGTGAGTTTAGATTATCGAATCCGACGCAAAAATGATAGTTAATTATAACGTTCAGGGCCTCCTAATGACGATAGAATACTCAAATTGCGTCGCGATCCAATACATCGTCCTCCAGCCGACTTGTCTCCAAGGGTCTATTGCTGCCTCGGGCACCTTATGGTCGTTCTCCTGTGAGTCTAGATTTTCGAACCCGACGCTAAAATGATAGTTAATTGTAACGTTCAGGGCCTCCTAATGACGACAGAAGACTCAAATTGCGTCGAGATTCAATACATCGGCCTCCAGCCGACTTGTCTCCAAGGGTCTATTGCTGCCTCGGGCACCTAATGGTCGTTCTCCTGTGAGTCTAGATTTTCGAATCCGACGCAAAAATGATAGTGAATTGTAACGTTCAGCGCCTCCTAATGACGATAGAAGACTCAAATTGCGTCGAGATTCAATACATCGGTCTCCAGCCGACTTGTCTCCAAGGGTCTATTGCTGCCTCGGGCACCTTATGGTCGTTGTCCTGTGAGTCTAGATTTTCGAATCCGACGCAAAAATGATAGTGAATTGTAACGTTCAGCGCCTCCTAATGACGATAGAAGACTCAAATTGCGTCGCGATCCAATACATCGTCCTCCAGCCGACTTGTCTCCAAGGGTCTATTGCTGCCTCGGGCACCTTATGGTCGTTCTCCTGTGAGTCTAGATTTTCGAATCCGACGCAAAAATGATAGTTAATTGTAACGTTCAGGGCCTTCTAATGACGATGGAACAGTCAAATTGCGTCGAGATTCAATACATCGGCCTCCAGCCTACATGTCTCCAAGGGCATATCGCTGCCTCGGGCACCACATGCTCCTTCTCCTGTGAGTATAGATTTTCGAATCCGACGCAAAAATGATAGTGAATTGTAACGTTCAGCGCCTCCTAATGACGATAGAAGACTCAAATTGCGTCGCGATCCAATACATCGTCCTCCAGCCGACTTGTCTCCAAGGGTCTATTGCTGCCTCGGGCACCTTATGGTCGTTGTCCTGTGAGTCTAGATTTTCGAATCCGACGCAAAAATGATAGTTAATTGTAACGTTCAGGGCCTTGTAATGACGATGGAACACTCAAATTGCGTCGCGATCCAATACATCGTCCTCCAGCCGACTTGTCTCCAAGGGTCTATTGCTGCCTCGGGCACCTTATGGTCGTTCTCCTGTGAGTTTAGATTATCGAATCCGACGCAAAAATGATAGTTAATTGTAACGTTCAGGGCCTTCTAATGACGATGGGACACTCAAATTGCGTCGAGATTCAATACATCGTCCTCCAGCCGACTTGTCTCCAAGGGGATATCGCTGCCTCGGGCACCACATGGTCCTTCTCCTGTGAGTCTAGATTTTCGAATCAGACGCAAGAATGATAGTGAATTGTAACGTTCAGCGCCTCCTAATGCCCATGGAACACTCAAATTGCGTCGAGATTCAATACATCGGCCTTCAGCCGACTTGTCTCCAAGGGTCTATTGCTGCCTCGGGCACCTTATGGTCGTTGTCCTGTGAGTCCAGATTTTCGAATCCGACGCAAAAATGATAGTTAATTGTAACGTTCAGGGCCTTCTAATGACGATGGAACACTCAAATTGCGTCGAGATTCAATACATCGGCCTCCAGCCGACTTGTCTCCAAGGGTCCATTGCTGCCTCGGGCTCCTTATGGTCGTTCTCCTGTGAGTTTAGATTATCGAATCCGACGCAAAAATGATAATTATTATAACGTTCAGGGCCTCCTAATGCCGATGGAACACTCAAATTGCGTCGAGATTCAATACATCGGCCTCCAGCCGACTTGTCTCCAAGGGTCTATTGCTGCCTCGGGCACCTTATGGTCGTTCTCCTGTGAGTCTAGATTTTCGAATCCGACGCAAAAATGATAGTGAATTGTAACGTTCAGCGCCTCCTAATGACGATAGAAGACTCAAATTGCGTCGCGATCCAATACATCGTCCTCCAGCCGACTTGTCTCCAAGGGTCTATTGCTGCCTCGGGCACCTTATGGTCGTTCTCCTGTGAGTTTAGATTATCGAATCCGACGCAAAAATGATAGTTAATTGTAACGTTCAGGGCCTCCTAATTCCGATGGAACACTCAAATTATGTCGAGATTCAATACATCGGCCTCCAGCCGACTTGTCTCCAAGGGTCTATTGCTGCCTCGGGCACCTTATGGTCGTTGTCCTGTGAGTCTAGATTTTCGAATCCGACGCAAAAATGATAGTTAATTGTAACGTTCAGGGCCTTCTAATGACGATGGAACACTCAAATTGCGTCGAGATTCAATACATCGGCCTCCAGCCGACTTGTCTCCAAGGGTCTATTGCTGCCTCGGGCACCTTATGGTCGTTCTCCTGTGAGTTTAGATTATCGAATCCGACGCAAAAATGATAGTTAATTATAACGTTCAGGGCCTCCTAACGCCGATGGAACACTCAAATTGCGTCGAGATTCAATACATCGGCCTCCAGCCGACTTGTCTCCAAGGGTCTATTGCTGCCTCGGGCACCTTATGGTCGTTCTCCTGTGAGTCTAGATTTTCGAATCCGACGCAAAAATGATAGTGAATTGTAACGTTCAGCGCCTCCTAATGACGATAGAAGACTCAAATTGCGTCGCGATCCAATACATCGTCCTCCAGCCGACTTGTCTCCAAGGGTCTATTGCTGCCTCGGGCACCTTAAGGTCGTTCTCCTGTGAGTCTAGATTTTCGAATCCGACGCAAAAATGATAGTTAATTGTAACGTTCAGGGCCTTGTAATGACGATGGAACACTCAAATTGCGTCGCGATCCAATACATCGTCCTCCAGCCGACTTGTCTCCAAGGGTCTATTGTTGCCTCGGGCACCTTATGGCCGTTCTCCTGTGAGTTTAGATTATCGAATCCGACGCAAAAATGATAGTTAATTGTAACGTTCAGGGCCTTCTAATGACGATGGGACACTCAAATTGCGTCGAGATTCAATACATCGTCCTCCAGCCGACTTGTCTCCAAGGGGATATTGCTGTCTCGGGCACAATATGATCCTTCTCCTGTGAGTCTAGATTTTCGAATCCGACGCAAAAATGATAGTGAATTGTAACGTTCAGCGCCTCCTAATGCCGATGGAACACTCAAATTGCGTCGAGATTCAATACATCGGCCTCCAGCCGACTTGTCTCCAAGGGTCTATTGTTGCCTCGGGCACCTTATGGTCGTTCTCCTGTGAGTTTAGATTATCGAATCCGACGCAAAAATGATCGTTAATTATAACGTTCAGGGCCTCCTAATGCCGATGGAACACTCAAATTGCGTCGAGATTCAATACATCGGCCTCCAGCCGACTTGTCTCGAAGGGTCTATTGCTGCCTCGGGCACCTTATGGTCGTTCTCCTGTGAGTTTAGATTATCGAATCCGACGCAAAAATGATAGTTAATTGTAACGTTCAGGGCCTTCTAATGACGATGGGACACTCAAATTGCGTCGAGATTCAATACATCGGCCTCCAGCCTACTTGTCTCCAAGGGGATATCGCTGCCTCGGGCACCACATGGTCCTTCTCCTGTGAGTCTAGATTTTCGAATCAGACGCAAAAATGATAGTGAATTGTAACGTTCAGCGCCTCCTAATGCCGATGGAACACTCAAATTGCGTCGAGATTCAATACATCGGCCTTCAGCCGACTTGTCTCCAAGGGTCTATTGCTGCCTCGGATACCTTATGGTCGTTGTCCTGTGAGTCTAGATTTTCGAATCCGACGCAAAAATGATAGTTAATTGTAACGTTCAGGGCCTTCTAATGACGATGGAACACTCAAATTGCGTCGAGATTCAATACATCGGCCTCCAGCCGACTTGTCTCCAAGGGTCTATTGCTGCCTCGGGCTCCTTATGGTCGTTCTCCTGTGAGTTTAGATTATCGAATCCGACGCAAAAATGATAATTATTATAACGTTCAGGGCCTCCTAATGCCGATGGAACACTCAAATTGCGTCGAGATTCAATACATCGGCCTCCAGCCGACTTGTCTCCAAGGGTCTATTGCTGCCTCGGGCACGTTATGGTCGTTCTCCTGTGAGTCTAGATTTTCGAATCCGACGCAAAAATGATAGTGAATTGTAACGTTCAGCGCCTCCTAATGACGATAGAAGACTCAAATTGCGTCGCGATCCAATACATCGTCCTCCAGCCGACTTGTCTCCAAGGGTCTATTGCTGCCTCGGGCACCTTATGGTCGTTGTCCTGTGAGTCTAGATTTTCGAATCCGACGCAAAAATGATAGTGAATTGTAACGTTCAGCGCCTCCTAATGCCGATGGAACACTCAAATTGCGTCGAGATTCAATACATCGGCCTCCAGCCGACTTGTCTCCAAGGGTCTATTGCTGCCTCGGGCACCTTATGGTCGTTGTCCTGTGAGTCTAGATTTTCGAATCCGACGCAAAAATGATAGTTAATTGTAACGTTCAGGGCCTTCTAATGCCGATGGAACACTCAAATTGCGTCGAGATTCAATACATCGGCCTCCAGCCGACTTGTCTCCAAGGGTCTATTGCTGCCTCGGGCACCTTATGGTCGTTCTCCTGTGAGTTTAGATTATCGAATCCGACGCAAAAATGATAGTTAATTGTAACGTTCAGGGCCTCCTAATGCCGATGGAACACTCAAATTATGTCGAGATTCAATACATCGTCCTCCAGCCGACTTGTCTCCAAGAGTCTATTGTTGCCTCGGGCATCTTATGGTCGTTCTCCTGTGAGTCTAGATTTTCGAACCCGACGCAAAAATGATAGTTAATTGTAACGTTCAGGGCCTCCTAATGCCGATGGAACACTCAAGTTGCGTCGAGATTCAATACATCGGCCTCCAGCCGACTTGTCTCCAAGGGTCTATTGCTGCCTCGGGCACCTTATGGTCGTTCTCCTGTGAGTTTAGATTATCGAATCCGACGCAAAAATGATAGTTAATTATAACGTTCAGGGCCTCCTAATGCCGATGGAACACTCAAATTGCGTCGAGATTCAATACATCGGCCTCCAGCCGACTTGTCTCCAAGGGTCTATTGCTGCCTCGGGCACCTTATGGTCGTTCTCCTGTGAGTTTAGATTATCGAATCCGACGCAAAAATGATAGTTAATTGTAACGTTCAGGGCCTCCTAATGCCGATGGAACACTCAAATTATGTCGAGATTCAATACATCGGCCTCCAGCCGACTTGTCTCCAAGGGTCTATTGCTGCCTCGGGCACCTTATGGTCGTTGTCCTGTGAGTCTAGATTTTCGAATCCGACGCAAAAATGATAGTTAATTGTAACGTTCAGGGCCTTCTAATGACGATGGAACACTCAAATTGCGTCGAGATTCAATACATCGGCCTCCAGCCGACTTGTCTCCAAGGGTCTATTGCTGCCTCGGGCACAATATGATCCTTCTCCTGTGAGTCAAGATTTTCGAATCCGACGCAAAAATGATAGTGAATTGTAACGTTCAGCGCCTCCTAATGCCGATGGAACACTCAAATTGCGTCGAGATTCAATACATCGGCCTCCAGCCGACTTGTCTCCAAGGGTCTATTGCTGCCTCGGGCACCTTATGGTCGTTGTCCTGTGAGTCTAGATTTTCGAATCCGACGCAAAAATGATAGTGAATTGTAACGTTCAGCGCCTCCTAATGCCGATGGAACACTCAAATTGCGTCGAGATTCAATACATCGGCCTCCAGCCGACTTGTCACCAAGGGTCTATTGCTGCCTCGGGCACCTTATGGTCGTTGTCCTGTGAGTCTAGATTTTCGAATCCGAAGCAAAAATGATAGTTAATTGTAACGTTCAGGGCCTCCTAATGCCGATGGAACACTCAAATTATGTCGAGATTCAATACATCGGCCTCCAGCCGACTTGTCTCCAAGGGTCTATTGCTGCCTCGGGCACCTTATGGTCGTTGTCCTGTGAGTCTAGATTATCGAATCCGACGCAAAAATGATAGTTAATTGTAACGTTCAGGGCCTTCTAATGACGATGGAACACTCAAATTGCGTCGAGATTCAATACATCGGCCTCCAGCCGACTTGTCTCCAAGGGTCTATTGCTGCCTCGGGCACCTTATGGTCGTTCTCCTGTGAGTTTAGATTATCGAATCCGACGCAAAAATGATAGTTAATTATAACGTTCAGGGCCTCCAAATGCCGATGGAACACTCAAATTGCGTCGAGATTCAATACATCGGCCTCCAGCCGACTTGTCTCCAAGGGTCTATTGCTGCCTCGGGCACCTTATGGTCGTTCTCCTGTGAGTCTAGATTGTCGAATCCGACGCAAAAATGATAGCGAATTGTAACGTTCAGCGCCTCCTAAAGACGATAGAAGACTCAAATTTCGTCGCGATCCAATACATCGTCCTCCAGCCGACTTGTCTCCAAGAGTCTATTGCTGCCTCGGGCACCTTATGGTCGTTCTCCTGTGAGTCTAGATTTTCGAACCCGACGCAAAGATGATAGTTAATTGTAACGTTCAGGGCCTCCTAATGCCGATGGAACACTCAAATTGCGTCGAGATTCAATACATCGGCCTCCAGCCGACTTGTCTCCAAGGGTCTATTGCTGCCTCGGGAACCTTATGGTCGTTCTCCTGTGAGTTTAGATTATCGAATCCGACGCAAAAATGATAGTTAATTATAACGTTCAGGGCCTCCTAATGCCGATGGAACACTCAAATTGCGTCGAGATTCAATACATCGGCCTCCAGCCGACTTGTCTCCAAGGGTCTATTGCTGCCTCGGGCACCTTATGGTCGTTCTCCTGTGAGTTTAGATTATCGAATCCGACGCAAAAATGATAGTTAATTGTAACGTTCAGGGCCTCCTAATGCCGATGGAACACTCAAATTATGTCGAGATTCAATACATCGGCCTCCAGCCCACTTGTCTCCAAGGGTCTATTGCTGCCTCGGGCACCTTATGGTCGTTGTCCTGTGAGTCTAGATTTTCGAATCCGACGCAAAAATGATAGTTAATTGTAACGTTCAGGGCCTTCTAATGACGATGGAACACTCAAATTGCGTCGAGATTCAATACATCGGCCTCCAGCCGACTTGTCTCCAAGGGTCTATTGCTGCCTCGGGCACCTTATGGTCGTTCTCCTGTGAGTTTAGATTATCGAATCCGACGCAAAAATGATAGTTAATTATAACGTTCAGGGCCTCCTAATGCCGATGGAACACTCAAATTGCGTCGAGATTCAATACATCGGCCTCCAGCCGACTTGTCTCCAAGGGTCTATTGCTGCCTCGGGCACAATATGATCCTTCTCCTGTGAGTCTAGATTTTCGAATCCGACCAAAAATGATAGTGAATTGTAACGTTCAGCGCCTCCTAATGACGATAGAAGACTCAAATTGCGTCGCGATCCAATACATCGTCCTCCAGCCGACTTGTCTCCAAGGGTCTATTGCTGCCTCGGGCACCTTATGGTCGTTCTCCTGTGAGTCTAGATTTTCGAACCCGACGCAAAAATGATAGTTAATTGTAACGTTCAGGGCCTCCTAATGCCGATGGAACACTGTAATTGCGTCGTGATTGAATACATCGGCCTCCAGCCGACTTGTCTCCAAGGGTCTATTGCTGCCTCGGGCACCTTATGGTCGTTCTCCTGTGAGTCTAGATTTTCGAATCCGACGCAAAAATGATAGTGAATTGTAACGTTCAGCGCCTCCTAATGACGATAGAAGACTCAAATTGCGTCGCGATCCAATACATCGTCCTCCAGCCGACTTGTCTCCAAGGGTCTATTGCTGCCTCGGGCACCTTATGGTCGTTCTCCTGTGAGTCTAGATTTTCGAACCCGACGCAAAAATGATAGTTAATTGTAACGTTCAGGGCCGCCTAATGCCGATGCAACACTCAAATTGCGTCGCGATCCAATACATCGTCCTCCAGCCGACTTGTCTCCAAGGGTCTATTGCTGCCTCGGGCACCTTATGGTCGTTGTCCTGTGAGTCTAGATTTTCGAATCCGACGCAAAAATGATAGTTAATTGTAACGTTCAGGGCCTTCTAATGACGATGGGACACTCAAATTGCGTCGAGATTCAATACATCGGCCTCCAGCCTACTTGTCTCCAAGGGGATATCGCTGCCTCGGGCACCACATGGTCCTTCTCCTGTGAGTCTAGATTTTCGAATCAGACGCAAAAATGATAGTGAATTGTAACGTTCAGCGCCTCCTAATGCCGATGGAACACTCAAATTGCGTCGAGATTCAATACATCGGCCTTCAGCCGACTTGTCTCCAAGGGTCCATTGCTGCCTCGGGCACCTTATGGTCGTTGTCCTGTGAGTCTAGATTTTCGAATCCGACGCAAAAATGATAGTTAATTGTAACGTTCGGGGCCTTCTAATGACGATGGAACACTCAAATTGCGTCGAGATTCAATACATCGGCCTCCAGCAGACTTGTCTCCAAGTGTCTATTGCTGCCTCGGGCACCTTATGGTCGTTCTCCTGTGAGTTTAGATTATCGAATCCGACGCAAAAATGATAGTGAATTGTAACGTTCAGGGCCTCCTAATGCCGATGGAACACTCAAATTATGTCGAGATTCAATACATCGGCCTCCAGCCGACTTGTCTCCAAGGGTCCATTGCTGCCTCGGGCACCTTATGGTCGTTGTCCTGTGAGTCTAGATTTTCGAATCCGACGCAAAAATGATAGTGAATTGTAACGTTCAGCGCCTCCTAAAGACGATAGAAGACTCAAATGTCGTCGCGATCCAATACATCGTCCTCCAGCCGACTTGTCTCCAAGAGTCTATTGCTGCCTCGGGCACCTTATGGTCGTTCTCCTGTGAGTCTAGATTTTCGAACCCGACGCAAAGATGATAGTTAATTGTAACGTTCAGGGCCTCCTAATGCCGATGGAACACTCAAATTGCGTCGAGATTCAATACATCGGCCTCCAGCCGACTTGTCTCCAAGGGTCTATTGCTGCCTCGGGCACCTTATGGTCGTTCTCCTGTGAGTTTAGATTATCGAATCCGACGCAAAAATGATAGTTAATTATAACGTTCAGGGCCTCCTAATGCCGATGGAACACTCAAATTGCGTCGAGATTCAATACATCGGCCTCCAGCCGACTTGTCTCCAAGGGTCTATTGCTGCCTCGGGCACCTTATGGTCGTTCTCCTGTGAGTTTAGATTATCGAATCCGACGCAAAAATGATAGTTAATTGTAACGTTCAGGGCCTCCTAATGCCGATGGAACACTCAAATTATTTCGAGATTCAATACATCGGCCTCCAGCCGACTTGTCTCCAAGGGTCTATTGCTGCCTCGGGCACCTTATGGTCGTTGTCCTGTGAGTCTAGATTTTCGAATCCGACGCAAAAATGATAGTTAATTGTAACGCTCAGGGCCTTCTAATGACGATGGAACACTCAAATTGCGTCGAGATTCAATACATCGGCCTCCAGCCGACTTGTCTCCAAGGGTCTATTGCTGCCTCGGGCACCTTATGGTCGTTCTCCTGTGAGTTTAGATTATCGAATCCGACGCAAAAATGATAGTTAATTATAACGTTCAGGGCCTCCTAATGCCGATGGAACACTCAAATTGCGTCGAGATTCAATACATCGGCCTCCAGCCGACTTGTCTCCAAGGGTCTATTGCTGCCTCGGGCACAATATGATCCTTCTCCTGTGAGTCTAGATTTTCGAATCCGACCAAAAATGATAGTGAATTGTAACGTTCAGCGCCTCCTAATGACGATAGAAGACTCAAATTGCGTCGCGATCCAATACATCGTCCTCCAGCCGACTTGTCTCCAAGGGTCTATTGCTGCCTCGGGCACCTTATGGTCGTCCTCCTGTGAGTCTAGATTATCGAACCCGACGCAAAAATGATAGTTAATTGTAACGTTCAGGGCCTCCTAATGCCGATGGAACACTCTAATTGCGTCGAGATTGAATACATCGGCCTCCAGCCGACTTGTCTCCAAGGGTCTATTGCTGCCTCGGGCACCTTATGGTCGTTCTCCTGTGAGTCTAGATTTTCGAATCCGACGCAAAAATGATAGTGAATTGTAACGTTCAGCGCCTCCTAATGACGATAGAAGACTCAAATTGCGTCGCGATCCAATACATCGTCCTCCAGCCGACTTGTCTCCAAGGGTCTATTGCTGCCTCGGGCACCTTATGGTCGTTCTCCTGTGAGTCTAGATTTTCGAACCCGACGCAAAAATGATAGTTAATTGTAACGTTCAGGGCCTCCTAATGCCGATGGAACACTCTAATTGCGTCGAGATTGAATACATCGGCCTCCAGCCGACTTGTCTCCAAGGGTCTATTGCTGCCTCGGGCACCTTATGGTCGTTCTCCTGTGAGTCTAGATTTTCGAATCCGACGCAAAAATGATAGTTAATTGTAACGTTCAGGGCCTTCTAATGCCGATGGAACACTCAAATTGCGTCGCGATCCAATACATCGTCCTCCAGCCGACTTGTCTCCAAGGGTCTATTGCTGCCTCGGGCACCTTATGGTCGTTCTCCTGTGAGTCTAGATTTTCGAACCCGACGCAAAAATGATAGTTAATTGTAACGTTCAGGGCCGCCTAATGCCGATGCAACACTCAAATTGCGTCGCGATCCAATACATCGTCCTCCAGCCGACTTGTCTCCAAGGGTCTATTGCTGCCTCGGGCACCTTAAGGTCGTTGTCCTGTGAGTCTAGATTTTCGAATCCGACGCAAAAATGATAGTTAATTGTAACGTTCAGGGCCTTCTAATGACGATGGGACACTCAAATTGCGTCGAGATTCAATACATCGGCCTCCAGCCTACTTGTCTCCAAGGGGATATCGCTGCCTCGGGCACCACATGGTCCTTCTCCTGTGAGTCTAGATTTTCGAATCAGACGCAATAATGATAGTGAATTGTAACGTTCAGCGCCTCCTAATGCCGATGGAACACTCAAATTGCGTCGAGATTCAATACATCGGCCTTCAGCCGACTTGTCTCCAAGGGTCCATTGCTGCCTCGGGCACCTTATGGTCGTTGTCCTGTGAGTCTAGATTTTCGAATCCGACGCAAAAATGATAGTTAATTGTAACGTTCAGGGCCTTCTAATGCCGATGGAACACTCAAATTGCGTCGAGATTCAATACATCGGCCTCCAGCCGACTTGTCTCCAAGTGTCTATTGCTGCCTCGGGCACCTTATGGTCGTTCTCCTGTGAGTTTAGATTGTTGAATCCGACGCAAAAATGATAGTGAATTGTAACGTTCAGGGCCTCCTAATGCCGATGGAACACTCAAATTATGTCGAGATTCAATACATCGGCCACCAGCCGACTTGTCTCCAAGGGTCTATTGCTGCCTCGGGCACCTTATGGTCGTTGTCCTGTGAGTCTAGATTTTCGAATCCGACGCAAAAATGATAGTTAATTGTAACGTTCAGGGCCTTGTAATGACGATGGAACACTCAAATTGCGTCGAGATTCAATACATCGGCCTCCAGCCGACATGTCTCCAAGGGTCTATTGCTGCCTCGGGCTCCTTATGGTCGTTCTCCTGTGAGTTTAGATTATCGAATCCGACGCAAAAATGATAGTTAATTATAACGTTCAGGGCCTCCTAATGCCGATGGAACACTCAAATTGCGTCGAGATTCAATACATCGGCCTCCAGCCGACTTGTCTCCAAGGGTCTATTGCTGCCTCGGGCACCTTATGGTCGTTCTCCTGTGAGTCTAGATTTTCGAATCCGACGCAAAAATGATAGTGAATTGTAACGTTCAGCGCCTCCTAATGACGATAGAAGACTCAAATTGCGTCGCGATCCAATACATCGTCCTCCAGCCGACTTGTCTACAAGGGTCTATTGCTGCCTTGGGCACCTTATGGTCGTTGTCCTGTGAGTCTAGATTTTCGAATCCGACGCAAAAATGATAGTGAATTGTAACGTTCAGCGCCTCCTAATGCCGATGGAACACTCAAATTGCGTCGAGATTCAATACATCGGCCTCCAGCCGACTTGTCTCCAAGGGTCTATTGCTGCCTCGGGCACCTTATGGTCGTTGTCCTGTGAGTCTAGATTTTCGAATCCGACGCAAAAATGATAGTTAATTGTAACGTTCAGGGCCTTGTAATGACGATGGAACACTCAAATTGCGTCGCGATCCAATACATCGTCCTCCAGCCGACTTGTCTCCAAGGGTCTATTGCTGCCTCGGGCACCTTATGGTCGTTCTCCTGTGAGTTTAGATTATCGAATCCGACGCAAAATGATAGTTAATTGTAACGTTCAGGGCCTTCTAATGACGATGGGACACTCAAATTGCGTCGAGATTCAATACATCGTCCTCCAGCCGACTTGTCTCCAAGGGGATATTGCTGTCTCGGGCACAATATGATCCTTCTCCTGTGAGTCTAGATTTTCGAATCCGACGCAAAAATGATAGTGAATTGTAACGTTCAGCGCCTCCTAATGCCGATGGAACACTCAAATTGCGTCGAGATTCAATACATCGGCCTCCAGCCGACTTGTCTCCAAGGGTCTATTGTTGCTTCGGGCACCTTATGGTCGTTCTCCTGTGAGTTTAGATTATCGAATCCGACGCAAAAATGATCGTTAATTATAACGTTCAGGGCCTCCTAATGCCGATGGAACACTCAAATTGCGTCGAGATTCAATACATCGGCCTCCAGCCGACTTGTCTCCAAGGGTCTATTACTGCCTCGGGCACCTTATGGTCGTTCTCCTGTGAGTTTAGATTATCGAATCCGACGCAAAAATGATAGTTAATTGTAACGTTCAGGGCCTTCTAATGACGATGGGACACTCAAATTGCGTCGAGATTCAATACATCGGCCTCCAGCCTACTTGTCTCCAAGGGGATATCGCTGCCTCGGGCACCACATGGTCCTTCTCCTGTGAGTCTAGATTTTCGAATCAGACGCAAAAATGATAGTGAATTGTAACGTTCAGCGCCTCCTAATGCCGATGGAACACTCAAATTGCGTCGAGATTCAATACATCGGCCTTCAGCCGACTTGTCTCCAAGGGTCTATTGCTGCCTCGGGCACCTTATGGTCGTTGTCCTGTGAGTCTAGATTTTCGAATCCGACGCAAAAATGATAGTTAATTGTAACGTTCAGGGCCTTCTAATGACGATGGAACACTCAAATTGCGTCGAGATTCAATACATCGGCCTCCAGCCGACTTGTCTCCAAGGGTCTATTGCTGCCTCGGGCTCCTTATGGTCGTTCTCCTGTGAGTTTAGATTATCGAATCCGACGCAAAAATGATAATTATTATAACGTTCAGGGCCTCCTAATGCCGATGGAACACTCAAATTGCGTCGAGATTCAATACATCGGCCTCCAGCCGACTTGTCTCCAAGGGTCTATTGCTGCCTCGGGCACCTTATGGTCGTTCTCCTGTGAGTCTAGATTTTCGAATCCGACGCAAAAATGATAGTGAATTGTTACGTTCAGCGCCTCCTAATGACGATAGAAGACTCAAATTGCGTCGCGATCCAATACATCGTCCTCCAGCCGACTTGTCTCCAAGGGTCTATTGCTGCCTCGGGCACCTTATGGTCGTTGTCCTGTGAGTCTAGATTTTCGAATCCGACGCAAAAATGATAGTGAATTGTAACGTTCAGCGCCTCCTAATGCCGATGGAACACTCAAATTGCGTCGAGATTCAATACATCGGCCTCCAGCCGACTTGTCTCCAAGGGTCTATTGCTGCCTCGGGCACCTTATGGTCGTTGTCCTGTGAGTCTAGATTTTCGAATCCGACGCAAAAATGATAGTTAATTGTAACGTTCAGGGCCTTCTAATGCCGATGGAACACTCAAATTGCGTCGAGATTCAATACATCGGCCTCCAGCCGACTTGTCTCCAAGGGTCTATTGCTGCCTCGGGCACCTTATGGTCGTTCTCCTGTGAGTTTAGATTATCGAATCCGACGCAAAAATGATAGTTAATTATAACGTTCAGGGCCTCCTAATGCCGATGGAACACTCAAATTATGTCGAGATTCAATACATCGGCCTCCAGCCGACTTGTCTCCAAGGGTCTATTGCTGCCTCGGGCACCTTATGGTCGTTGTCCTGTGAGTCTAGATTTTCGAATCCGACGCAAAAATGATAGTTAATTGTAACGTTCAGGGCCTTCTAATGACAATGGAACACACAAATTGCGTCGAGATTCAATACATCGGCCTCCAGCCGACTTGTCTCCAAGGGTCTATTGCTGCCTCGGGCACCTTATGGTCGTTCTCCTGTGAGTTTAGATTATCGAATCCGACGCAAAAATGATAGTTAATTATAACGTTCAGGGCCTCCTAATGCCAATGGAACACTCAAATTGCGTCGAGATTCAATACATCGGCCTCCAGCCGACTTGTCTCCAAGGGTCTATTGCTGCCTCGGGCACCTTATGGTCGTTCTCCTGTGAGTCTACATTTTCGAATCCGACGCAAAAATGATAGTGAATTGTAACGTTCAGCGCCTCCTAATGACGATAGAAGATTCAAATTGCGTCGCGATCCAATACATCGTCCTCCAGCCGACTTGTCTCCAAGAGTCTATTGTTGCCTCGGGCACCTTATGGTCGTTCTCCTGTGAGTCTAGATTTTCGAACCCGACGCAAAAATGATAGTTAATTGTAACGTTCAGGGCCTCCTAATGCCGATGGAACACTCAAATTGCGTCGAGATTCAATACATCGGCCTCCAGCCGACTTGTCTCCAAGGGTCTATTGCTGCCTCGGGCACCTTATGGTCGTTCTCCTGTGAGTTTAGATTATCGAATCCGACGCAAAAATGATAGTTAATTATAACGTTCAGGGCCTCCTAATGCCGATGGAACACTCAAATTGCGTCGAGATTCAATACATCGGCCTCCAGCCGACTTGTCTCCAAGGGTCTATTGCTGCCTCGGGCACCTTATGGTCGTTCTCCTGTGAGTTTAGATTATCGAATCCGACGCAAAAATGATAGTTAATTGTAACGTTCAGGGCCTCCTAATGCCGATGGAACACTCAAATTATGTCGAGGTTCAATACATCGGCCTCCAGCCGACTTGTCTCCAAGGGTCTATTGCTGCCTCGGGCACCTTATGGTCGTTGTTCTGTGAGTCTAGATTTTCGAATCCGACGCAAAAATGATAGTTAATTGTAACGTTCAGGGCCTTCTAATGACGATGGAACACTCAAATTGCGTCGAGATTCAATACATCGGCCTCCAGCCGACTTGTCTCCAAGGGTCTATTGCTGCCTCGGGCACAATATGATCCTTATCCTGTGAGTCTAGATTTTCGAATCCGACCAAAAATGATAGTGAATTGTAACGTTCAGCGCCTCCTAATGACGATAGAAGACTCAAATTGCGTCGCGATCCAATACATCGTCCTCCAGCCGACTTGTCTCCAAGGGTCTATTGCTGCCTCGGGCACCTTATGGTCGTTGTCCTGTGAGTCTAGATTTTCGAATCCGACGCAAAAATGATAGTGAATTGTAACGTTCAGCGCCTCCTAATGCCGATGGAACACTCAAATTGCGTCGAGATTCAATACATCGGCCTCCAGCCGACTTGTCTCCAAGGGTCTATTGCTGCCTCGGGCACCTTATGGTCGTTGTCCTGTGAGTCTAGATTTTCGAATCCGACGCAAAAATGATAGTTAATTGTAACGTTCAGGGCCTCCTAATGCCGATGGAACACTCAAATTATGTCGAGATTCAATACATCGGCCTCCAGCCGACTTGTCTCCAAGGGTCTATTGCTGCCTCGGGCACCTTATGGTCGTTGTCCTGTGAGTCTAGATTATCGAATCCGACGCAAAAATGATAGTTAATTGTAACGTTCAGGGCCTTCTAATGACGATGGAACACTCAAATTGCGTCGAGATTCAATACATCGGCCTCCAGCCGACTTGTCTCCAAGGGTCTATTGCTGCCTCGGGCACCTTATGGTCGTTCTCCTGTGAGTTTAGATTATCGAATCCGACGCAAAAATGATAGTTAATTATAACGTTCAGGGCCTCCTAATGCCGATGGAACACTCAAATTGCGTCGAGATTCAATACATCGGCCTCCAGCCGACTTGTCTCCAAGGGTCTATTGCTGCCTCGGGCACCTTATGGTCGTTCTCCTGTGAGTCTAGATTGTCGAATCCGACGCAAAAATGATAGTGAATTGTAACGTTCAGCGCCTCCTAAAGACGATAGAAGACTCAAATTTCGTCGCGATCCAATACATCGTCCTCCAGCCGACTTGTCTCCAAGAGTCTATTGCTGCCTCGGGCACCTTATGGTCGTTCTCCTGTGAGTCTAGATTTTCGAACCCGACGCAAAGATGATAGTTAATTGTAACGTTCAGGGCCTCCTAATGCCGATGGAACACTCAAATTGCGTCGAGATTCAATACATCGGCCTCCATCCGACTTGTCTCCAAGGGTCTATTGCTGCCTCGGGCACCTTATGGTCGTTCTCCTGTGAGTTTAGATTATCGAATCCGACGCAAAAATGATAGTTAATTATAACGTTCAGGGCCTCCTAATGCCGATGGAACACTCAAATTGCGTCGAGATTCAATACATCGGCCTCCAGCCGACTTGTCTCCAAGGGTCTATTGCTGCCTCGGGCACCTTATGGTCGTTCTCCTGTGAGTTTAGATTATCGAATCCGACGCAAAAATGATAGTTAATTGTAACGTTCAGGGCCTCCTAATGCCGATGGAACACTCAAATTATGTCGAGATTCAATACATCGGCCTCCAGCCGACTTGTCTCCAAGGGTCTATTGCTGCCTCGGGCACCTTATGGTCGTTGTCCTGTGAGTCTAGATTTTCGAATCCGACGCAAAAATGATAGTTAATTGTAACGTTCAGGGCCTTCTAATGACGATGGAACACTCAAATTGCGTCGAGATTCAATACATCGGCCTCCAGCCGACTTGTCTCCAAGGGTCTATTGCTGCCTCGGGCACCTTATGGTCGTTCTCCTGTGAGTTTAGATTATCGAATCCGACGCAAAAATGATAGTTAATTATAACGTTCAGGGCCTCCTAATGCCGATGGAACACTCAAATTGCGTCGAGATTCAATACATCGGCCTCCAGCCTACTTGTCTCCAAGGGTCTATTGCTGCCTCGGGCACCTTATGGTCGTTCTCCTGTGAGTCTAGATTTTCGAACCCGACGCAAAAATGATAGTTAATTGTAACGTTCAGGGCCTCCTAATGCCGATGGAACACTCTAATTGCGTCGAGATTGAATACATCGGCCTCCAGCCGACTTGTCTCCAAGGGTCTATTGCTGCCTCGGGCACCTTATGGTCGTTCTCCTGTGAGTCTAGATTTTCGAATCCGACGCAAAAATGATAGTGAATTGTAACGTTCAGCGCCTCCTAATGACGATAGAAGACCCAAATTGCGTCGCGATCCAATACATCGTCCTCCAGCCGACTTGTCTCCAAGGGTCTATTGCTGCCTCGGGCACCTTATGGTCGTTCTCCTGTGAGTCTAGATTTTCGAACCCGACGCAAAAATGATAGTTAATTGTAACGTTCAGGGCCGCCTAGTGCCGATGCAACACTCAAATTGCGTCGCGATCCAATACATCGTCCTCCAGCCGACTTGTCTCCAAGGGTCTATTGCTGCCTCGGGCACCTTATGGTCGTTGTCCTGTGAGTCTAGATTTTCGAATCCGACGCAAAAATGATAGTTAATTGTAACGTTCAGGGCCTTCTAATGACGATGGGACACTCAAATTGCGTCGAGATTCAATACATCGGCCTCCAGCCTACTTGTCTCCAAGGGGATATCGCTGCCTCGGGCACCACATGGTCCTTCTCCTGTGAGTCTAGATTTTCGAATCAGACGCAAAAATGATAGTGAATTGTAACGTTCAGCGCCTCCTAATGCCGATGGAACACTCAAATTGCGTCGAGATTCAATACATCGGCCTTCAGCCGACTTGTCTCCAAGGGTCCATTGCTGCCTCGGGCACCTTATGATCGTTGTCCTGTGAGTCTAGATTTTCGAATCCGACGCAAAAATGATAGTTAATTGTAACGTTCAGGGCCTTCTAATGCCGATGGAACACTCAAATTGCGTCGAGATTCAATACATCGGCCTCCAGCCGACTTGTCTCCAAGTGTCTATTGCTGCCTCGGGCACCTTATGGTCGTTCTCCTGTGAGTTTAGATTATCGAATCCGACGCAAAAATGATAGTGAATTGTAACGTTCAGGGCCTCCTAATGCCGATGGAACACTCAAATTATGTCGAGATTCAATACATCGGCCTCCAGCCGACTTGTCTCCAAGGGTCTATTGCTGCCTCGGGCACCTTATGGTCGTTGTCCTGTGAGTCTAGATTATCGAATCCGACGCAAAAAGATAGTTAATTATAACGTTCAGGGCCTCCTAATGCCGATGGAACACTCAAATTGCGTCGAGATTCAATACATCGGCCTCCAGCCGACTTGTCTCCAAGGGTCTATTGCTGCCTCGGGCACCTTATGGTCGTTCTCCTGTGAGTCTAGATTTTCGAATCCGACGCAAAAATGATATTGAATTGTAACGTTCAGCGCCTCCTAATGACGATAGAAGACTCAAATTGCGTCGCGATCCAATACATCGTCCTCCAGCCGACTTGTCTCCAAGGGTCTATTGCTGCCTTGGGCACCTTATGGTCGTTGTCCTATGAGTCTAGATTATCGAATCCGACGCAAAAATGATAGTGAATTGTAACGTTCAGCGCCTCCTAATGCCGATGGAACACTCAAATTGCGTCGAGATTCAATACATCGGCCTCCAGCCGACTTGTCTCCAAGGGTCTATTGCTGAGTCGGGCACCTTATGGTCGTTGTCCTGTGAGTCTAGATTTTCGAATCCGACGCAAAAATGATAGTTAATTGTAACGTTCAGGGCCTTCTAATGCCGATGGAACACTCAAATTGCGTCGAGATTCAATACATCGGCCTCCAGCCGACTTGTCTCCAAGGGTCTATTGCTGCCTCGGGCACCTTATGGTCGTTCTCCTGTGAGTTTAGATTATCGAATCCGACGCAAAAATGATAGTTAATTGTAACGTTCAGGGCCTCCTAATGCCGATGGAACACTCAAATTATGTCGAGATTCAATACATCGGCCTCCAGCCGACTTGTCTCAAAGGGTCTATTGCTGCCTCGGGCACCTTATGGTCGTTGTCCTGTGAGTCTAGATTTTCGAATCCGACGCAAAAATGATAGTTAATTGTAACGTTCAGGGCCTTCTAATGACGATGGAACACTCAAATTGCGTCGAGATTCAATACATCGGCCTCCAGCCGACTTGTCTCCAAGGGTCTATTGCTGCCTCGGGCACCTTATGGTCGTTCTCCTGTGAGTTTAGATTATCGAATCCGACGCAAAAATGATAGTTAATTATAACGTTCAGGGCCTCCTAATGCCGATGGAACACTCAAATTGCGTCGAGATTCAATACATCGGCCTCCAGCCGACTTGTCTCCAAGGGTCTATTGCTGCCTCGGGCACCTTATGGTCGTTCTCCTGTGAGTCTAGATTTTCGAATCCGACGCAAAAATGATAGTGAATTGTAACGTTCAGCGCCTCCTAATGACGATAGAAGACTCAAATTGCGTCGCGATCCAATACATCGTCCTCCAGCCGACTTGTCTCCAAGAGTCTATTGTTGCCTCGGGCACCTTATGGTCGTTCTCCTGTGAGTCTAGATTTTCGAACCCGACGCAAAAATGATAGTTAATTGTAACGTTCAGGGCCTCCTAATGCCGATGGAACACTCAAATTGCGTCGAGATTCAATACATCGGCCTCCAGCCGACTTGTTTCCAAGGGTCTATTGCTGCCTCGGACACCTTATGGTCGTTGTCCTGTGAGTCTAGTTTTTCGAATCCGACGCAAAAATGATAGTTAATTGTAACGTTCAGGGCCTTCTAATGCCGATGGAACACTCAAATTGCGTCGAGATTCAATACATCGGCCTCCAGCCGACTTGTCTCCAAGGGTCTATTGCTGCCTCGGGCACCTTATGGTCGTTCTCCTGTGAGTTTAGATTATCGAATCCGACGCAAAAATGGTAGTTAATTGTAACGTTCAGGGCCTTCTAATGACGATGGGACACTCAAATTGCGTCGAGATTCAATACATCGGCCTCCAGCCTACTTGTCTCCAAGGGTCCATTGCTGCCTCGGGCACCTTATGGTCGTTGTCCTGTGAGTCTAGATTTTCGAATCCGACGCAAAAATGATAGTGAATTGTAACGTTCAGCGCCTCCTAATGACGACAGAAGACTGAAATTGCGTCGAGATTCAATACATCGTCCTCCAGCCGATTTGTCTCCAAGGGGTATATTGCTGTCTCGACCACCGTATGAACTTCTCCTGTGAGTAGATTTTCGAATCCGACGCGAAACTGATAGTTAATTGTAACGTTCAGGGCCTTCTAATGACGATGGAACACTCAAATTGCGTCGAGATTCAATACATCGGCCTCCAGCCGACTTGTCTCCAAGGGTCTATTGCTGCCTCGGGCACCTTATGGTCGTTGTCCTGTGAGTCTAGATTTTCGAATCCGACGCAAAAATGATAGTGAATTGTAACGTTCAGCGCCTCCTAATGACGATAGAAGACTCAAATTGCGTCGAGATTCAATACATCGGTCTCCAGCCGACTTGTCTCCAAGGGTCTATTGCTGCCTCGGGCACCTTATGGTCGTTGTCCTGTGAGTCTAGATTTTCGAATCCGACGCAAAAATGATAGTGAATTGTAACGTTCAGCGCCTCCTAATGACGATAGAAGACTCAAATTGCGTCGCGATCCAATACATCGTCCTCCAGCCGACTTGACTCCAAGGGTCTATTGCTGCCTCGGGCACCTTATGGTCGTTCTCCTGTGAGTCTAGATTTTCGAATCCGACGCAAAAATGATAGTTAATTGTAACGTTCAGGGCCTTCTAATGACGATGGAACAGTCAAATTGCGTCGAGATTCAATACATCGGCCTCCAGCCTACTTGTCTCCAAGGGGATATCGCTGCCTCGGGCACCACATGCTCCTTCTCCTGTGAGTATAGATTTTCGAATCCGACGCAAAAATGATAGTGAATTGTAACGTTCAGCGCCTCCTAATGACGATAGAAGACTCAAATTGCGTCGCGATCCAATACATCGTCCTCCAGCCGACTTGTCTCCAAGGGTCTATTGCTGCCTCGGGCACCTTATGGTCGTTAACCTGTGAGTCTAGATTTTCGAATCCGACGCAAAAATGATAGTTAATTGTAACGTTCAGGGCCTTGTAATGACGATGGAACACTCAAATTGCGTCGCGATCCAATACATCGTCCTCCAGCCGACTTGTCTCCAAGGGTCTATTGCTGCCTCGGGCACCTTATGGTCGTTCTCCTGTGAGTTTAGATTATTGAATCCGACGCAAAAATGATAGTTAATTGTAACGTTCAGGGCCTTCTAATGACGATGGGACACTCAAATTGCGTCGAGATTCAATACATCGTCCTCCAGCCGACTTGTCTCCAAGGGGATATTGCTGTCTCGGGCACAATATGATCCTTCTCCTGTGAGTCTAGATTTTCGAATCCGACGCAAAAATGATAGTTAATTGTAACGTTCAGGGCCTTCTAATGACGATGGGACACTCAAATTGCGTCGAGATTCAATACATCGGCCTCCAGCCTACTTGTCTCCAAGGGGATATCGCTGCCTCGGGCACCACATGGTCCTTCTCCTGTGAGTCTAGATTTTCGAATCAGACGCAAAAATGATAGTGAATTGTAACGTTCAGCGCCTCCTAATGCCGATGTAACACTCAAATTGCGTCGAGATTCAATACATCGGCCTTCAGCCGACTTGTCTCCAAGGGTCTATTGCTGCCTCGGGCACCTTATGGTCGTTGTCCTGTGAGTCTAGATTTTCGAATCCGACGCAAAAATGATAGCTAATTGTAACGTTCAGGGCCTTCTAATGACGATGGAACACTCAAATTGCGTCGAGATTCAATACATCGGCCTCCAGCCGACTTGTCTCCAAGGGTCTATTGCTGCCTCGGGCTCCTTATGGTCGTTCTCCTGTGAGTTTAGATTATCGAATCCGACGCAAAAATGATAATTATTATAACGTTCAGGGCCTCCTAATGCCGATGGAACACTCAAATTGCTTCGAGATTCAACACATCGGCCTCCAGCCGACTTGTCTCCAAGGGTCTATTGCTGCCTCGGGCACCTTATGGTCGTTCTCCTGTGAGTCTAGATTTTCGAATCCGACGCAAAAATGATAGTGAATTGTAACGTTCAGCGCCTCCTAATGACGATAGAAGACTCAAATTGCGTCGCGATCCAATACATCGTCCTCCAGCCGACTTGTCTCCAAGGGTCTATTGCTGCCTCGGGCACCTTATGGTCGTTGTCCTGTGAGTCTAGATTTTCGAATCCGACGCAAAAATGATAGTTAATTGTAACGTTCAGGGCCTTCTAATGCCGATGGAACACTCAAATTGCGTCGAGATTCAATACATCGGCCTCCAGCCGACTTGTCTCCAAGGGTCTATTGCTGCCTCGGGCACCTTATGGTCGTTCTCCTGTGAGTTTAGATTATCGAATCCGACGCAAAAATGATAGTTAATTGTAACGTTCAGGGCCTCCTAATGCCGATGGAACACTCAAATTATGTCGAGATTCAATACATCGGCCTTCAGCCGACTTGTCTCCAAGGGTCTATTGCTGCCTCGGGCACCTTATGGTCGTTGTCCTGTGAGTCTAGATTTTCGAATCCGACGCAAAAATGATAGTTAATTGTAACGTTCAGGGCCTTCTAATGACGATGGAACACTCAAATTGCGTCGAGATTCAATACATCGGCCTCCAGCCGACTTGTCTCCAAGGGTCTATTGCTGCCTCGGGCACCTTATGGTCGTTCTCCTGTGAGTATAGATTTTCGAATCCGACGCAAAAATGATGGTGAATTGTAACGTTCAGCGCCTCCTAATGACGATAGAAGACTCAAATTGCGTCGCGATCCAATACATCGTCCTCCAGCCGACTTGTCTCCAAGAGTCTATTGTTGCCTCGGGCACCTTATGGTCGTTCTCCTGTGAGTCTAGATTTTCGAACCCGACGCAAAAATGATAGTTAATTGTAACGTTCAGGGCCTTCTAATGCCGATGGAACACTCAAATTGCGTCGAGATTCAATACATCGGCCTCCAGCCGACTTGTCTCCAAGGGTCTATTGCTGCCTCGGGCACCTTATGGTCGTTCTCCTGTGAGTTTAGATTATCGAATCCGACGCAAAAATGGTAGTTAATTGTAACGTTCAGGGCCTTCTAATGACGATGGGACACTCAAATTGCGTCGAGATTCAATACATCGGCCTCCAGCCTACTTGTCTCCAAGGGTCCATTGCTGCCTCGGGCACCTTATGGTCGTTGTCCTGTGAGTCTAGATTTTCGAATCCGACGCAAAAATGATAGTGAATTGTAACGTTCAGCGCCTCCTAATGACGACAGAAGACTCAAATTGCGTCGAGATTCAATACATCGTCCTCCAGCCGATTTGTCTCCAAGGGGTATATTGCTGTCTCGACCACCGTATGAACTTCTCCTGTGAGTAGATTTTCGAATCCGACGCGAAACTGATAGTTAATTGTAACGTTCAGGGCCTTCTAATGACGATGGAACACTCAAATTGCGTCGAGATTCAATACATCGGCCTCCAGCCTACTTGTCTCCAAGGGGATATCGCTGCCTCGGGCACCACATGGTCCTTCTCCTGTGAGTCTAGATTATCGAATCCGACGTAAAAATGATAGTTAATTGTAACGTTCAGGGCCTCCTAATGCCGATGGAACACTCAAATTATGTCGAGATTCAATACATCGGCCTCCAGCCGACTTGTCTCCAAGGGTCTATTGCTGCCTCGGGCACCTTATGGTCGTTGTCCTGTGAGTCTAGATTTTCGAATCCGACGCAAAAATGATAGTTAATTGTAACGTTCAGGGCCTTCTAATGACGATGGAACACTCAAATTGCGTCGAGATTCAATACATCGGCCTCCAGCCTACTTGTCTCCAAGGGTCTATTGCTGCCTCGGGCACCTTATGGTCGTTCTCCTGTGAGTTTAGATTATCGAATCCGACGCAAAAATGATAGTTAATTATAACGTTCAGGGCCTCCTAATGACGATAGAAGACTCAAATTGCGTCGCGATCCAATACATCGTCCTCCAGCCGACTTGTCTCCAAGGGTCTATTGCTGCCTCGGGCACCTTATGGTCGTTCTCCTGTGAGTCTAGATTTTCGAACCCGACGCTAAAATGATAGTTAATTGTAACGTTCAGGGCCTCCTAATGACGATAGAAGACTCAAATTGCGTCGAGATTCAATACATCGGCCTCCAGCCGACTTGTCTCCAAGGGTCTATTGCTGCCTCGGGCACCTTATGGTCGTTCTCCTGTGAGTCTAGATTTTCGAATCCGACGCAAAAATGATAGTGAATTGTAACGTTCAGCGCCTCCTAATGACGATAGAAGACTCAAATTGCGTCGAGATTCAATACATCGGTCTCCAGCCGACTTGTCTCCAAGGGTCTATTGCTGCCTCGGGCACCTTATGGTCGTTGTCCTGTGAGTCTAGATTTTCGAATCCGACGCAAAAATGATAGTGAATTGTAACGTTCAGCGCCTCCTAATGACGATAGAAGACTCAAATTGCGTCGCGATCCAATACATCGTCCTCCAGCCGACTTGACTCCAAGGGTCTATTGCTGCCTCGGGCACCTTATGGTCGTTCTCCTGTGAGTCTAGATTTTCGAATCCGACGCAAAAATGATAGTTAATTGTAACGTTCAGGGCCTTCTAATGACGATGGAACAGTCAAATTGCGTCGAGATTCAATACATCGGCCTCCAGCCTACTTGTCTCCAAGGGGATATCGCTGCCTCGGGCACCACATGCTCCTTCTCCTGTGAGTATAGATTTTCGAATCCGACGCAAAAATGATAGTGAATTGTAACGTTCTGCGCCTCCTAATGACGATAGAAGACTCAAATTGCGTCGCGATCCAATACATCGTCCTCCAGCCGACTTGTCTCCAAGGGTCTATTGCTGCCTCGGGCACCTTATGGTCGTTGTCCTGTGAGTCTAGATTTTCGAATCCGACGCAAAAAAGATAGTTAATTGTAACGTTCAGGGCCTTGTAATGACGATGGAACACTCAAATTGCGTCGCGATCCAATACATCGTCCTCCAGCCGACTTGTCTCCAAGGGTCTATTGCTGCCTCGGGCACCTTATGGTCGTTCTCCTGTGAGTTTAGATTATTGAATCCGACGCAAAAATGATAGTTAATTGTAACGTTCAGGGCCTTCTAATGACGATGGGACACTCAAATTGCGTCGAGATTCAATACATCGTCCTCCAGCCGACTTGTCTCCAAGGGGATATTGCTGTCTCGGGCACAATATGATCCTTCTCCTGTGAGTCTAGATTTTCGAATCCGACGCAAAAATGATAGTTAATTGTAACGTTCAGGGCCTTCTAATGACGATGCGACACTCAAATTGCGTCGAGATTCAATACATCGGCCTCCAGCCTACTTGTCTCCAAGGGGATATCGCTGCCTCGGGCACCACATGGTCCTTCTCCTGTGAGTCTAGATTTTCGAATCAGACGCAAAAATGATAGTGAATTGTAACGTTCAGCGCCTCCTAATGCCGATGTAACACTCAAATTGTGTCGAGATTCAATACATCGGCCTTCAGCCGACTTGTCTCCAAGGGTCTATTGCTGCCTCGGACACTTTATGGTCGTTGTCCTGTGAGTCTAGATTTTCGAATCCGACGCAAAAATGATAGATAATTGTAACGTTCAGGGCCTTCTAATGACGATGGAACACTCAAATAGCGTCGAGATTCAATACATCGGCCTCCAGCCGACTTGTCTCCAAGGGTCTATTGCTGCCTCGGGCTCCTTATGGTCGTTCTCCTGTGAGTTTAGATTATCGAATCCGACGCAAAAATGATAATTATTATAACGTTCAGGGCCTCCTAATGCCGATGGAACACTCAAATTGCTTCGAGATTCAATACATCGGCCTCCAGCCGAATTGTCTCCAAGGGTCTATTGCTGCCTCGGGCACCTTATGGTCGTTCTCCTGTGAGTCTAGATTTTCGAATCCGACGCAAAAATGATAGTGAATTGTAACGTTCAGCGCCTCCTAATGACGATAGAAGACTCAAATTGCGTCGCGATCCAATACATCGTCCTCCAGCCGACTTGTCTCCAAGGGTCTATTGCTGCCTCGGGCACCTTATGGTCGTTGTCCTGTGAGTCTAGATTTTCGAATCCGACGCAAAAATGATAGTTAATTGTAACGTTCAGGGCCTTCTAATGCCGATGGAACACTCAAATTGCGTCGAGATTCAATACATCGGCCTCCAGCCGACTTGTCTCCAAGGGTCTATTGCTGCCTCGGGCACCTTATGGTCGTTCTCCTGTGAGTTTAGATTATCGAATCCGACGCAAAAATGATAGTTAATTGTAACGTTCAGGGCCTCCTAATGCCGATGGAACACTCAAATTATGTCGAGATTCAATACATCGGCCTTCAGCCGACTTGTCTCCAAGGGTCTATTGCTGCCTCGGGCACCTTATGGTCGTTGTCCTGTGAGTCTAGATTTTCGAATCCGACGCAAAAATGATAGTTAATTGTAACGTTCAGGGCCTTCTAATGACGATGGAACACTGAAATTGCGTCGAGATTCAATACATCGGCCTCCAGCCGACTTGTCTCCAAGGGTCTATTGCTGCCTCGGGCACCTTATGGTCGTTCTCCTGTGAGTTTAGATTATCGAATCCGACGCAAAAATGATAGTTAATTATAACGTTCAGGGTCTCCTAATGCCGATGGAACACTCAAATTGCGTCGAGATTCAATACATCGGCCTCCAGCCGACTTGTCTCCAAGGGTCTATTGCTGCCTCGGGCACCTTATGGTCGTTCTCCTGTGAGTCTAGATTTTCGAATCCGACGCAAAAATGATGGTGAATTGTAACGTTCAGCGCCTCCTAATGACGATAGAAGACTCAAATTGCGTCGCGATCCAATACATCGTCCTCCAGCCGACTTGTCTCCAAGAGTCTATTGTTGCCTCGGGCACCTTATGGTCGTTCTCCTGTGAGTCTAGATTTTCGAACCCGACGCAAAAATGATAGTTAATTGTAACGTTCAGGGCCTCCTAATGCCGATGGAACACTCAAATTGCGTCGAGATTCAATACATCGGCCTCCAGCCGACTTGTCTCCAAGGGTCTATTGCTGCCTCGGGCACCTTATGGTCGTTCTCCTGTGAGTTTAGATTATCGAATCCGACGCAAAAATGATAGTTAATTATAACGTTCAGGGCCTCCTAATGCCGATGGAACACTCAAATTGCGTCGAGATTCAATACATCGGCCTCCAGCCGACTTGTCTCCAAGGGTCTATTGCTGCCTCGGGCACCTTATGGTCGTTCTCCTGTGAGTTTAGATTATCGAATCCGACGCAAAAATGATAGTTAATTGTAACGTTCAGGGCCTCCTAATGCCGATGGAACACTCAAATTATGTCGAGATTCAATACATCGGCCTCCAGCCGACTTGTCTCCAAGGGTCTATCGCTGCCTCGGGCACCTTATGGTCGTTGTCCTGTGAGTCTAGATTTTCGAATCCGACGCAAAAATGATAGTTAATTGTAACGTTCAGGGCCTTCTAATGACGATGGAACACTCAAATTGCGTCGAGATTCAATACATCGGCCTCCAGCCGACTTGTCTCCAAGGGTCTATTGCTGCCTCGGGCACAATATGATCCTTCTCCTGTGAGTCTAGATTTTCGAATCCGACCAAAAATGATAGTGAATTGTAACATTCAGCGCCTCCTAATGACGATAGAAGACTCAAATTGCGTCGCGATCCAATACATCGTCCTCCAGCCGACTTGTCTCCATGGGTCTATTGCTGCCTCGGGCACCTTATGGTCGTTGTCCTGTGAGTCTAGATTTTCGAATCCGACGCAAAAATGATAGTGAATTGTAACGTTCAGCGCCTCCTAATGCCGATGGAACACTCAAATTGCGTCGAGATTCAATACATTGGCCTCCAGCCGACTTGTCTCCAAGGGTCTATTGCTGCCTCGGGCACCTTATGGTCGTTGTCCTGTGAGTCTAGATTTTCGAATCCGACGCAAAAATGATAGTTAATTGTAACGTTCAGGGCCTCCTAATGCCGATGGAACACTCAAATTATGTCGAGATTCAATACATCGGCCTCCAGCCGACTTGTCTCCAAGGGTCTATTGCTGCCTCGGGCACCTTATGGTCGTTGTCCTGTGAGTCTAGATTATCGAACCCGACGCAAAAATGATAGTTAATTGTAACGTTCAGGGCCTTCTAATGACGATGGGACACTCAAATTGCGTCGAGATTCAATACATCGGCCTCCAGCCTACTTGTCTCCAAGGGGATATCGCTGCCTCGGGCACCACATGGTCCTTCTCCTGTGAGTCTAGATTTTCGAATCCGACGCAAAAATGATAGATAATTGTAACGTTCAGGGCCTTCTAATGACGATGGAACACTCAAATTGCGTCGAGATTCAATACATCGGCCTCCAGCCGACTTGTCTCCAAGGGTCTATTGCTGCCTCGGGCTCCTTATGGTCGTTCTCCTGTGAGTTTAGATTATCGAATCCGACGCAAAAATGATAATTATTATAACGTTCAGGGCCTCCTAATGCCGATGGAACACTCAAATTGCTTCGAGATTCAATACATCGGCCTCCAGCCGACTTGTCTCCAAGGGTCTATTGCTGCCTCGGGCACCTTATGGTCGTTCTCCTGTGAGTCTAGATTTTCGAATCCGACGCAAAAATGATAGTGAATTGTAACGTTCAGCGCCTCCTAATGACGATAGAAGACTCAAATTGCGTCGCGATCCAATACATCGTCCTCCAGCCGACTTGTCTCCAAGGGTCTATTGCTGCCTCGGGCACCTTATGGTCGTTGTCCTGTGAGTCTAGATTTTCGAATCCGACGCAAAAATGATAGTTAATTGTAACGTTCAGGGCCTTCTAATGCCGATGGAACACTCAAATTGCGTCGAGATTCAATACATCGGCCTCCAGCCGACTTGTCTCCAAGGGTCTATTGCTGCCTCGGGCACCTTATGGTCGTTCTCCTGTGAGTTTAGATTATCGAATCCGACGCAAAAATGATAGTTAATTGTAACGTTCAGGGCCTCCTAATGCCGATGGAACACTCAAATTATGTCGAGATTCAATACATCGGCCTCCAGCCGACTTGTCTCAAAGGGTCTATTGCTGCCTCGGGCACCTTATGGTCGTTGTCCTGTGAGTCTAGATTTTCGAATCCGACGCAAAAATGATAGTTAATTGTAACGTTCAGGGCCTTCTAATGACGATGGAACACTCAAATTGCGTCGAGATTCAATACATCGGCCTCCAGCCGACTTGTCTCCAAGGGTCTATTGCTGCCTCGGGCACCTTATGGTCGTTCTCCTGTGAGTTTAGATTATCGAATCCGACGCAAAAATGATAGTTAATTATAACGTTCAGGGCCTCCTAATGCCGATGGAACACTCAAATTGCGTCGAGATTCAATACATCGGCCTCCAGCCGACTTGTCTCCAAGGGTCTATTGCTGCCTCGGGCACCTTATGGTCGTTCTCCTGTGAGTCTAGATTTTCGAATCCGACGCAAAAATGATAGTGAATTGTAACGTTCAGCGCCTCCTAATGACGATAGAAGACTCAAATTGCGTCGCGATCCAATACATCGTCCTCCAGCCGACTTGTCTCCAAGAGTCTATTGTTGCCTCGGGCACCTTATGGTCGTTCTCCTGTGAGTCTAGATTTTCGAACCCGACGCAAAAATGATAGTTAATTGTAACGTTCAGGGCCTCCTAATGCCGATGGAACACTCAAATTGCGTCGAGATTCAATACATCGGCCTCCAGCCGACTTGTTTCCAAGGGTCTATTGCTGCCTCGGACACTTTATGGTCGTTGTCCTGTGAGTCTAGATTTTCGAATCCGACGCAAAAATGATAGTTAATTGTAACGTTCAGGGCCTTCTAATGCCGATGGAACACTCAAATTGCGTCGAGATTCAATACATCGGCCTCCAGCCGACTTGTCTCCAAGGGTCTATTGCTGCCTCGGGCACCTTATGATCGTTCTCCTGTGAGTTTAGATTATCGAATCCGACGCAAAAATGGTAGTTAATTGTAACGTTCAGGGCCTTCTAATGACGATGGGACACTCAAATTGCGTCGAGATTCAATACATCGGCCTCCAGCCTACTTGTCTCCAAGGGGATATCGCTGCCTCGGGCACCACATTGTCCTTCTCCTGTGAGTCTAGATTTTCGAATCCGACGCAAAAATGATAGTGAATTGTAACGTTCAGCGCCTCCTAATGACGACAGAAGACTCAAATTGCGTCGAGATTCAATACATCGTCCTCCAGCCGATTTGTCTCCAAGGGGTATATTGCTGTCTCGACCACCGTATGAACTTCTCCTGTGAGTAGATTTTCGAATCCGACGCGAAACTGATAGTTAATTGTAACGTTCAGGGCCTTCTAATGACGATGGAACACTCAAATTGCGTCGAGATTCAATACATCGGCCTCCAGCCTACTTGTCTCCAAGGGGATATCGCTGCCTCGGGCACCACATGGTCCTTCTCCTGTGAGTCTAGATTATCGAATCCGACGTAAAAATGATAGTTAATTGTAACGTTCAGGGCCTCCTAATGCCGATGGAACACTCAAATTATGTCGAGATTCAATACATCGGCCTCCAGCCGACTTGTCTCCAAGGGTCTATTGCTGCCTCGGGCACCTTATGGTCGTTGTCCTGTGAGTCTAGATTTTCGAATCCGACGCAAAAATGATAGTTAATTGTAACGTTCAGGGCCTTCTAATGACGATGGAACACTCAAATTGCGTCGAGATTCAATACATCGGCCTCCAGCCTACTTGTCTCCAAGGGTCTATTGCTGCCTCGGGCACCTTATGGTCGTTCTCCTGTGAGTTTAGATTATCGAATCCGACGCAAAAATGATAGTTAATTATAACGTTTAGGGCCTCCTAATGACGATAGAAGACTCAAATTGCGTCGCGATCCAATACATCGTCCTCCAGCCGACTTGTCTCCAAGGGTCTATTGCTGCCTCGGGCACCTTATGGTCGTTCTCCTGTGAGTCTAGATTTTCGAACCCGACGCTAAAATGATAGTTAATTGTAACGTTCAGGGCCTCCTAATGACGATAGAAGACTCAAATTGCGTCGAGATTCAATACATCGGCCTCCAGCCGACTTGTCTCCAAGGGTCTATTGCTGCCTCGGGCACCTTATGGTCGTTCTCCTGTGAGTCTAGATTTTCGAATCCGACGCAAAAATGATAGTGAATTGTAACGTTCAGCGCCTCCTAATGACGATAGAAGACTCAAATTGCGTCGAGATTCAATACATCGGTCTCCAGCCGACTTGTCTCCAAGGGTCTATTGCTGCCTCGGGCACCTTATGGTCGTTGTCCTGTGAGTCTAGATTTTCGAATCCGACGCAAAAATGATAGTGAATTGTAACGTTCAGCGCCTCCTAATGACGATAGAAGACTCAAATTGCGTCGCGATCCAATACATCGTCCTCCAGCCGACTTGTCTCCAAGGGTCTATTGCTGCCTCGGGCACCTTATGGTCGTTCTCCTGTGAGTCTAGATTTTCGAATCCGACGCAAGAATGATAGTTAATTGTAACGTTCAGGGCCTTCTAATGACGATGGAACAGTCAAATTGCGTCGAGATTCAATACATCGGCCTCCAGCCTACTTGTCTCCAAGGGGATATCGCTGCCTCGGGCACCACATGCTCCTTCTCCTGTGAGTATAGATTTTCGAATCCGACGAAAAAATGATAGTGAATTGTAACGTTCAGCGCCTCCTAATGACGATAGAAGACTCAAATTGCGTCGCGATCCAATACATCGTCCTCCAGCCGACTTGTCTCCAAGGGTCTATTGCTGCCTCGGGCACCTTATGGTCGTTGTCCTGTGAGTCTAGATTTTCGAATCCGACGCAAAAATGATAGTTAATTGTAACGTTCAGGGCCTTGTAATGACGATGGAACACTCAAATTGCGTCGCGATCCAATACATCGTCCTCCAGCCGACTTGTCTCCAAGGGTCTATTGCTGCCTCGGGCACCTTATGGTCGTTCTCCTGTGAGTTTAGATTATTGAATCCGACGCAAAAATGATAGTTAATTGTAACGTTCAGGGCCTTCTAATGACGATGGGACACTCAAATTGCGTCGAGATTCAATACATCGTCCTCCAGCCGACTTGTCTCCAAGGGGATATTGCTGTCTCGGGCACAATATGATCCTTCTCCTGTGAGTCTAGATTTTCGAATCCGACGCAAAAATGATAGTTAATTGTAACGTTCAGGGCCTTCTAATGACGATGGGACACTCAAATTGCGTCGAGATTCAATACATCGGCCTCCAGCCTACTTGTCTCCAAGGGGATATCGCTGCCTCGGGCACCACATGGTCCTTCTCCTGTGAGTCTAGATTTTCGAATCAGACGCAAAAATGATAGTGAATTGTAACGTTCAGCGCCTCCTAATGCCGATGTAACACTCAAATTGCGTCGAGATTCAATACATCGGCCTTCAGCCGACTTGTCTCCAAGGGTCTATTGCTGCCTCGGGCACCTTATGGTCGTTGTCCTGTGAGTCTAGATTTTCGAATCCGACGCAAAAATGATAGATAATTGTAACGTTCAGGGCCTTCTAATGACGATGGAACACTCAAATTGCGTCGAGATTCAATACATCGGCCTCCAGCCGACTTGTCTCCAAGGGTCTATTGCTGCCTCGGGCTCCTGATGGTCGTTCTCCTGTGAGTTTAGATTATCGAATCCGACGCAAAAATGATAATTATTATAACGTTCAGGGCCTCCTAATGCCGATGGAACACTCAAATTGCTTCGAGATTCAATACATCGGCCTCCAGCCGACTTGTCTCCAAGGGTCTATTGCTGCCTCGGGCACCTTATGGTCGTTCTCCTGTGAGTCTAGATTTTCGAATCCGACGCAAAAATGATAGTGAATTGTAACGTTCAGCGCCTCCTAATGACGATAGAAGACTCAAATTGCGTCGCGATCCAATACATCGTCCTCCAGCCGACTTGTCTCCAAGGGTCTATTGCTGCCTCGGGCACCTTATGGTCGTTGTCCTGTGAGTCTAGATTTTCGAATCCGACGCAAAAATGATAGTTAATTGTAACGTTCAGGGCCTTCGAATGCCGATGGAACACTCAAATTGCGTCGAGATTCAATACATCGGCCTCCAGCCGACTTGTCTCCAAGGGTCTATTGCTGCCTCGGGCACCTTATGGTCGTTCTCCTGTGAGTTTAGATTATCGAATCCGACGCAAAAATGATAGTTAATTGTAACGTTCAGGGCCTCCTAATGCCGATGGAACACTCAAATTATGTCGAGATTCAATACATCGGCCTTCAGCCGTTTTGTCTCCAAGGGTCTATTGCTGCCTCGGGCACCTTATGGTCGTTGTCCTGTGAGTCTAGATTTTCGAATCCGACGCAAAAATGATAGTTAATTGTAACGTTCAGGGCCTTCTAATGACGATGGAACACTCAAATTGCGTCGAGATTCAATACATCGGCCTCCAGCCGACTTGTCTCCAAGGGTCTATTGCTGCCTCGGGCACCTTATGGTCGTTCTCCTGTGAGTTTAGATTATCGAATCCGACGCAAAAATGATAGTTAATTATAACGTTCAGGGTCTCCTAATGCCGATGGAACACTCAAATTGCGTCGAGATTCAATACATCGGCCTCCAGCCGACTTGTCTCCAAGGGTCTATTGCTGCCTCGGGCACCTTATGGTCGTTCTCCTGTGAGTCTAGATTTTCGAATCCGACGCAAAAATGATGGTGAATTGTAACGTTCAGCGCCTCCTAATGACGATAGAAGACTCAAATTGCGTCGCGATCCAATACATCGTCCTCCAGCCGACTTGTCTCCAAGAGTCTATTGTTGCCTCGGGCACCTTATGGTCGTTCTCCTGTGAGTCTACATTTTCGAACCCGACGCAAAAATGATAGTTAATTGTAACGTTCAGGGCCTCCTAATGCCGATGGAACACTCAAATTGCGTCGAGATTCAATACATCGGCCTCCAGCCGACTTGTCTCCAAGGGTCTATTGCTGCCTCGGGCACCTTATGGTCGTTCTCCTGTGAGTTTAGATTATCGAATCCGACGCAAAAATGATAGTTAATTATAACGTTCAGGGCCTCCTAATGCCGATGGAACACTCAAATTGCGTCGAGATTCAATACATCGGCCTCCAGCCGACTTGTCTCCAAGGGTCTATTGCTGCCTCGGGCACCTTATGGTCGTTCTCCTGTGAGTTTAGATTATCGAATCCGACGCAAAAATGATAGTTAATTGTAACGTTCAGGGCCTCCTAATGCCGATGGAACACTCAAATTATGTCGAGATTCAATACATCGGCCTCCAGCCGACTTGTCTCCAAGGGTCTATTGCTGCCTCGGGCACCTTATGGTCGTTGTCCTGTGAGTCTAGATTTTCGAATCCGACGCAAAAATGATAGTTAATTGTAACGTTCAGGGCCTTCTAATGACGATGGAACACTCAAATTGCGTCGAGATTCAATACATCGGCCTCCAGCCGACTTGTCTCCAAGGGTCTATTGCTGCCTCGGGCACAATATGATCCTTCTCCTGTGAGTCTAGATTTTCGAATCCGACCAAAAATGATAGTGAATTGTAACGTTCAGCGCCTCCTAATGACGATAGAAGACTCAAATTGCGTCGCGATCCAATACATCGTCCTCCAGCCGACTTGTCTCCAAGGGTCTATTGCTGCCTCGGGCACCTTATGGTCGTTGTCCTGTGAGTCTAGATTTTCGAATCCGACGCAAAAATGATAGTGAATTGTAACGTTCAGCGCCTCCTAATGCCGATGGAACACTCAAATTGCGTCGAGATTCAATACATCGGCCTCCAGCCGACTTGTCTGCAAGGGTCTATTGCTGCCTCGGGCACCTTATGGTCGTTGTCCTGTGAGTCTAGATTTTCGAATCCGACGCAAAAATGATAGTTAATTGTAACGTTCAGGGCCTCCTAATGCCGATGGAACACTCAAATTATGTCGAGATTCAATACATCGGCCTCCAGCCGACTTGTCTCCAAGGGTCTATTGCTGCCTCGGGCACCTTATGGTCGTTGTCCTGTGAGTCTAGATTATCGAACCCGACGCAAAAATGATAGTTAATTGTAACGTTCAGGGCCTTCTAATGACGATGGAACACTCAAATTGCGTCGAGATTCAATACATCGGCCTCCAGCCGACTTGTCTCCAAGGGTCTATTGCTGCCTCGGGCACCTTATGGTCGTTCTCCTGTGAGTTCAGATTATCGAATCCGACGCAAAAATGATAGTTAATTATAACGTTCAGGGCCTCCTAATGCCGATGGAACACTCAAATTGCGTCGAGATTCAATACATCGGCCTCCAGCCGACTTGTCTCCAAGGGTCTATTGCTGCCTCGGGCACCTTATGGTCGTTCTCCTGTGAGTTTAGATTATCGAATCCGACGCAAAAATGATAGTTAATTGTAACGTTCAGGGCCTCCTAATGCCGATGGAACACTCAAATTATGTCGAGATTCAATACATCGGCCTCCAGCCGACTTGTCTCCAAGGGTCTATTGCTGCCTCGGGCACCACATGGTCCTTCTCCTGTGAGTCTAGATTTTCGAATCCGACGCAAAAATGATAGTTAATTGTAACGTTCAGGGCCTTCTAATGACGATGGAACACTCAAATTGCGTCGAGATTCAATACATCGGCCTCCAGCCGACTTGTCTCCAAGGGTCTATTGCTGCCTCGGGCACCTTATGGTCGTTCTCCTGTGAGTTTAGATTATCGAATCCGACGCAAAAATGATAGTTAATTATAACGTTCAGGGCCTCCTAATGCCGATGGAACACTCAAATTGCGTCGAGATTCAATACATCGGCCTCCAGCCGACTTGTCTCCAAGGGTCTATTGCTGCCTCGGGCACAATATGATCCTTCTCCTGTGAGTCTAGATTTTCGAATCCGACCAAAAATGATAGTGAATTGTAACGTTCAGCGCCTCCTAATGACGATAGAAGACTCAAATTGCGTCGCGATCCAATACATCGTCCTCCAGCCGACTTGTCTCCAAGGGTCTATTGCTGTCTCGGGCACCTTATGGTCGTTCTCCTGTGAGTCTAGATTTTCGAACCCGACGCAAAAATGATAGTTAATTGTAACGTTCAGGGCCTCCTAATGCCGATGGAACACTCTAATTGCGTCGAGATTGAATACATCGGCCTCCAGCCGACTTGTCTCCAAGGGTCTATTGCTGCCTCGGGCACCTTATGGTCGTTCTCCTGTGAGTCTAGATTTTCGAATCCGACGCAAAAATGATAGTGAATTGTAACGTTCAGCGCCTCCTAATGACGATAGAAGACTCAAATTGCGTCGCGATCCAATACATCGGCCTCCAACCGACTTGTCTCCAAGGGTCTATTGCTGTCTCGGGCACCTTATGGTCGTTGTCCTGTGAGTCTAGATTTTCGAATCCGACGCAAAAATGATAGTTAATTGTAACGTTCAGGGCCTCCTAATGCCGATGGAACACTCAAATTATGTCGAGATTCAATACATCGGCCTCCAGCCGACTTGTCTCCAAGGGTCTATTGCTGCCTCGGGCACCTTATGGTCGTTGTCCTGCGAGTCTAGATTTTCGAATCCGACGCAAAAATGATAGTTAATTGTAACGTTCAGGGCCTTCTAATGACGATGGGACACTCAAATTGCGTCGAGATTCAATACATCGTCCTCCAGCCGACTTGTCTCCAAGGGGATATTGCAGTCTCGAGCACAATATGATCCTTCTCCTGTGAGTCTAGATTTTCGAATCCGACGCAAAAATGATAGTGAATTGTAACGTTCAGCGTCTCCTAATGACGATAGAAGACTCAAATTGCGTCGCGATCCAATACATCGGCCTCCAACCGACTTGTCTCCAAGGGTCTATTGCTGCCTCGGGCACCTTATGGTCGTTCTCCTGTGAGTTTAGATTATCGAATCCGACGCAAAAATGTTAGTTAATTGTAACGTTCAGGGCCTCCTAATGCCGATGGAACACTCAAATTATGTCGAGATTCAATACATCGGCCTCCAGCCGACTTGTCTCCAAGGGTCTATTGCTGCCTCGGGCACCTTATGGTCGTTGTCCTGTGAGTCTAGATTTTCGAATCCGACGCAAAAATGATAGTTAATTGTAACGTTCAGGGCCTTCTAATGACGATGGAACACTCAAATTGCGTCGGGATTCAATACATCGGCCTCCAGCCGACTTGTCTCCAAGGGTCTATTGCTGCCTCGGGCACCTTATGGTCGTTCTCCTGTGAGTTTAGATTATCGAATCCGACGCAAAAATGATAGTTAATTATAACGTTCAGGGCCTCCTAATGCCGATGGAACACTCAAATTGCGTCGAGATTCAATACATCGGCCTCCAGCCGACTTGTCTCCAAGGGTCTATTGCTGCCTCGGGCACCTTATGGTCGTTGTCCTGTGAGTCTAGATTTTCGAACCCGACGCAAAAATGATAGTTAATTGTAACGTTCAGGGCCTCCTAATGCCGATGGAACACTCAAATTGCGTCGAGATTCAATACATCGGCCTCCAGCCGACTTGTCTCCAAGGGTCTATTGCTGCCTCGGGCACCTTATGGTCGTTCTCCTGTGAGTTTAGATTATCGAATCCGACGCAAAAATGATAGTTAATTATAACGTTCAGGGCCTCCTAATGCCGATGGAACACTCAAATTGCGTCGAGATTCAATACATCGGCCTCCTGCCGCCATGTCTCCAAGGGTCTATTGCTGCCTCGGGCACCTTATGGTCGTTGTCCTGTGAGTCTAGATTTTCGAATCCGACGCAAAAATGATAGTTAATTGTAACGTTCAGGGCCTTCTAATGACGATGGAACACTCAAATTGCGTCGAGATTCAATACATCGGCCTCCAGCCGACTTGTCTCCAAGGGTCTATTGCTGCCTCGGGCACCTTATGGTCGTTCTCCTGTGAGTTTAGATTATCGAATCCGACGCAAAAATGATAGTTAATTATAACGTTCAGGGCCTCCTAATGCCGATGGAACACTCAAATTGCGTCGAGATTCAATACATCGGCCTCCAGCCGACTTGTCTCCAAGGGTCTATTGCTGCCTCGGGCACAATATGATCCTTCTCCTGTGAGTCTAGATTTTCGAATCGACCAAAAATGATAGTGAATTGTAACGTTCAGCGCCTCCTAATGACGATAGAAGGCTCAAATTGCGTCGCGATCCAATACATCGTCCTCCAGCCGACTTGTCTCCAAGGGTCTATTGCTGCCTCGGGCACCTTATGGTCGTTCTCCTGTGAGTCTAGATTTTCGAACCCGACGCAAAAATGATAGTTAATCAGGGCCTCCTAATGCCGATGGAACACTCTAATTGCGTCGAGATTCAATACATCGGCCTCCAGCCGACTTGTCTCCAAGGGTCTATTGCTGCCTCGGGCACCTTATGGTCGTTCTCCTGTGAGTCTAGATTTTCGAATCCGACGCAAAAATGATAGTGAATTGTAACGTTCAGGGCCTTCTAATGACGATGGAACACTCAAATTGCGTCGAGATTCAATACATCGGCCTCCAGCCGACTTGTCTCCAAGGGTCTATTGCTGCCTCGGGCACCTTATGGTCGTTCTCCTGTGAGTTTAGATTATCGAATCCGACGCAAAAATGATAGTTAATTGTAACGTTCAGGGCCTCCTAATGCCGATGGAACACTCAAATTATGTCGAGATTCAATACGTCGGCCTCCAGCCGACTTGTCTCCAAGGGCCTATTGCTGCCTCGGGCACCTTATGGTCGTTGTCCTGTGAGTCTAGATTTTCGAATCCGACGCAAAAATGATAGTTAATTGTAACGTTCAGGGCCTTCTAATGACGATGGGACACTCAAATTGCGTCGAGATTCAATACATCGTCCTCCAGCCGACTTGTCTCCAAGGGGATATTGCAGTCTCGAGCACAATATGATCCTTCTCCTGTGAGTCTAGATTTTCGAATCCGACGCAAAAATGATAGTGAATTGTAACGTTCAGCGCCTCCTAATGACGATAGAAGACTCAAATTGCGTCGCGATCCAATACATCGTCCTCCAGCCGACTTGACTCCAAGGGTCTATTGCTGCCTCGGGCACCTTATGGTCGTTCTCCTGTGAGTCTAGATTTTCGAACCCGACGCAAAAATGATAGTTAATTGTAACGTTCAGGGCCTCCTAATGCCGATGGAACACTCAAATTGCGTCGAGATTCAATACATCGGCCTCCAGCCGACTTGTCTCCAAGGGTCTGTTGCTGCCTCGGGCACCTTATGTTCGTTCTCCTGTGAGTCTAGATTTTCGAATCCGACGCAAAAATGATAGTGAATTGTAACGTTCAGCGCCTCCTAATGACGATAGAAGACTCAAATTGCGTCGCGATCCAATACATCGTCCTCCAGCCGACTTGTCTCCAAGGGTCTATTGCTGCCTCGGGCACCTTATGGTCGTTCTCCTGTGAGTCTAGATTTTCGAACCCGACGCAAAAATGATAGTTAATTGTAACGTTCAGGGCCTTCTAATGCCGATGGAACACTCAAATTGCGTCGCGATCCAATACATCGTCCTCCAGCCGACTTGTCTCCAAGGGTCTATTGCTGCCTCGGGCACCTTATGGTCGTTGTCCTGTGAGTCTAGATTTTCGAATCCGACGCAAAAAATGATAGTTAATTGTAACGCTCAGGGCCTTGTAATGACGATGGAACACTCAAATTGCGTCGCGATCCAATACATCCTCCTCCAGCCGACTTGTCTCCAAGGGTCTATTGCTGCCTCGAGCACCTTATGGTCGTTCTCCTGTGAGTTTAGATTATCGAATCCGACGCAAAAATGATAGTAAATTGTAACGTTCAGGGCCTTCTAATGACGATGGGACACTCAAATTGCGTCGAGATTCAATACATCGTCCTCCAGCCGACTTGTCTCCAAGGGGATATTGCTGTCTCGGGCATAATATGATCCTTCTCCTGTGAGTCTAGATTTTCGAATCCGACGCAAAAATGATAGTTAATTGTAACGCTCAGGGCCTTGTAATGACGATGGAACACTCAAATTGCGTCGCGATCCAATACATCGTCCTCCAGCCGACTTGTCTCCAAGGGTCTGTTGCTGCCTCGGGCACCTTATGGTCGTTCTCCTGTGAGTTTAGATTATCGAATCCGACGCAAAAATGATAGTAAATTGTAACGTTCAGGGCCTTCTAATGCCGATGGAACACCCAAATTGCGTCGAGATTCAATACATCGGCCTCCAGCCGACTTGTCTCCAAGGGTCTATTGCTGCCTCGGGCACCTTATGGTCCTTCTCCTGTGAGTCTAGATTTTCGAATCCGACGCAAAAATGATAGTTAATTGTAACGTTCAGGGCCTTCTAATGACGATGGAACACTCAAATTGCGTCGAGATTCAATACATCGGCCTCCAGCCTACTTGTCTCCAAGGGGATATCGCTGCCTCGGGCACCACATGGTCCTTCTCCTGTGAGTCTAGATTTTCGAATCCGACGCAAAAATGATAGTGAATTGTAACGTTCAGCGCCTCCTAATGACGATAGAAGACTCAAATTGCGTCGAGATTCAATACATCGGCCTCCAGCCGACTTGTCTCCAAGGGTCTATTGCTGCCTCGGGCACCTTATGGTCGTTCTCCTGTGAGTCTAGATTTTCGAATCCGACGCAAAAATGATAGTTAATTGTAACGTTCAGGGCCTTGTAATGACGATGGAACACTCAAATTGCGTCGAGATACAATACATCGTCCTCCAGCCGACTTGTCTCCAAGGATCTAATACTGCCTCGGGCACTTTATGGTCGTTCTCTTGTAATTCTAGATTTTCGAATCCGACGCAAAAATGATAGTTAATTGTAACGTTCAGGGCCTCCTAATGACGATAGAAGACTCAAATTGCGTCGCGATCCAATACATCGTCCTCCAGCCGACTTGTCTCCAAGGGTCTATTGCTGCCTCGGGCACCTTACGGTTGTTCTCCTGTGAGTTTAGATTATCGAATCCGACGCAAAAATGATAGTTAATTGTAACGTTCAGGGCCTTCTAATGACGATGGGACACTCAAATTGCTTCGAGATTCAATACATCGTCCTCCAGCCGACTTGTCTCCAAGGGGATATTGCAGTCTCGGGCACAATATGATCCTTCTCCTGTGAGTCTAGATTTTCGAATCCGACGCAAAAATGATAGTGAATTGTAACGTTCAGCGCCTCCTAATGACGATAGAAGACTCAAATTGCGTCGCGATCCAATACATCGGCCTCCAGCCGACTTGTCTCCAAG
>NW_025726405.1:0-76464 GCF_021461395.2 Schistocerca americana
TTGCATCCGAATTTAATACAAAAGGCACAATGCCGACTTAAGTACAAGAGGACTGGTACTCTAACTTTCTATGATTTGAACCCCTCCTGTGAGTCCAGTTTTAGATTCCGATGCTTAACTTCAGGTTTACTGTATCCCTTGGACCTTCTTATTGACGATGAAACACAGAAATTGCATCCGAATTTAATACAAAAGGCACAATGCCGACTTAAGTACAAGTGGACTGAAACTGTAACTTTCTATGATCTGAACCACTGCTGTGAGACCGGTTTTAGATTCCGATGCTTAACTTCAGGTTTACTGTATCCCTTGGACCTTCTTATTGACGATGAAACACAGAAATTGGATCCGAATTTAATACAAAAGGCACAATCTCGACTTAAGTACAAGAGGACTGATACTCTAACTTTCTATGATTTGAACCCCTCCTGTTGAGTCCAGTTTTAGATTCCGATGCTTAACTTCAGGTTTACTGTATCCCTTGGACCTTCTTATTGACGATGAAACACAGAAATTGCATCCGAATTTAATAAAAAAGGCACAATGCCGACTTAAGTACAAGAGGACTGATGCTCTAACTTTCTATGATTTGAACCCCTCCTGTGAGCCCAGTTTTAGATTCCGATGCTTAACTTCAGGTTTACTGCATGCCTTGGACCTTCTTATTGACGATGAAACACCGAAATTGCATCCGAATTTAATACAAAAGGCACAATGCCGACTTAAATACAAGAGGACTGATACTCTAACTTTCTATGATTTCAAGCTCTCCTGTGAGTCCAGTTTTAGATTCCGATGCTTCACTTCAGGTTTGCTGTATCCCTTGGACCCTCTTATTGACGATGAAACACAGAAATTGCATCCGAATTTAAAACAAAAGGCACAATGCCGACTTAAGTACAAGAGGACAGAAACTCTAACTTTCAATGATTTGAACCTCTGCTGTGAGTCCAGTTTTAGTTTCCGATGATTCACTTCAGGTTTACTGTATCCCTTGGACCTTCTTATTGACGATGAAACACAGAAATTGCATTCGAATTTAATACAAAAGGCACAATGCCGACTTAAGTACAAGAGGACTGACACTCTAACTTTCTATGATTTGAACCTCTGCTGTGAGTCCAGTTTTATTTTCCGATACTTCACGTCAGATTTACTGTATCCCATGGACCTTCTTATTGACGAAGAAACACAGAAATTGCATCCGAAATTAATAAAAAAGGCACAATGCCGACTTAAGTACAAGAGAACTGGTACTCTAACTTTCTATGATTTGAACCCCTCCTGTGAGTCCAGTTTTAGATTCCGATGCTTAACTTCAGGTTTACTGTACCCTTGGACCTTCTTATTGACGATGAAACACAGGAATTGCATCCGAATTTAATACAAAAGGCACAATGCCGACTTGAGTACAAGAGGACTGAAACTATAACTTTCTATGCTTTGAACCTTTGCTGTGAGTCCAGTTTTAGTTTCCGATGCTTGACTTCAGGTTTACTGTATCCCTTGGACCTTCTTATTGACGATGAAACACAGAAATTGCATCCGAATTTAATACAAAAGGCACAATGCCGACTTAAGTACAAGAGGACTGAAACTCTAACTTTCTATGACTTGAACCTCTGCTGTGAGTCCAGTTTTAGATTCCGATGCTTAACTTCAGGTTTACTCTATCCCTTGGACCTTCTTATTGACGATGAAACACAGAAATTGCATCCGAATTTAATACAAAAGGCACAATGCCGACTTAAGTACAAGAGGACTGATACTCTAACTTTCTATGATTTGAACCTCTCCTGTGAGTCCAGTTTTAGATTCCGATGCTTCACTTCAGGTTTACTGTATCCCTTGGACCCTCTTATTTCGATGAAACACAGAAATTGCATACGAATTTAATACAAAAGGCACAATGCCGACTTAAGTACATGAGGACTGAAACTCTAACTTTCTATGATTTGAACCCCTCCTGTGAGTCCAGTTTTAGTTTCCGATGCTTCACTTCAGGTTTACTGTATCCCTTGGACCTTCTTATTGACGATGAAACACAGAAATTGCATCCGAATGTAACACAAAAGGCACAATGCCGACTTAAGAACAAGGGGACTGAAACTCTAACTTTCTATGATTTAAACCTCTGCTGTGAGTCCAGTTTTAGTTTCCGATGCTTCACTTCAGGTTTACTGATTCACTTGGACCTTCTTATTGACGATGAAACACAGAAATTGCATCCGAATTTAATACAAAAGGCACAATGCCGACTTAAGCACAAGAGGACTGATACTCTAACTTTCTATGATTTGAACCTCTGCTGTGAGTCCAGTTATAGTTTCCGATGCTTCACGTCAGGTTTACTGTTTCCCTTGGACCCTCTTATTGACGATGAAACACAGAAATTGCATCCGAAATTAATAAAAAAGGCACAATGCCGACTTAAGTACAAGAGGACTGGTACTCTAACTTTCTATGATTTGAACCCCTCCTGTGAGTCCAGTTTTAGATTCCGATGCTTAACTTCAGGTTTACTGTATCCCTTGGACCTTCTTATTGACGATGAAACACAGAAATTGCATCCGAATTTAATACAAAAGGCACAATGCCGACTTAAGTACAAGTGGACTGAAACTGTAACTTTCTATGATCTGAACCACTGCTGTGAGACCGGTTTTAGATTCCGATGCTTAACTTCAGGTTTACTGTATCCCTTGGACCTTCTTATTGACGATGAAACACAGAAATTGGATCCGAATTTAATACAAAAGGCACAATGCCGACTTAAGTACAAGAATACTAATACTCTAACTTTCTATGATTTGAACCCCTCCTGTGAGTCCAGTTTTAGATTCCGATGCTTAACTTCTGGTTTACTGTATCCCTTGGACCTTCTTATTGACGATGAAGCACAGAAATTGCATCCGAATTTAATACAAAAGGCACAATGCCGACTTAAGTACAAGAGGACTGAAACTCTAACTTTCTATGATTTGAACCTCTGCTGTGAGTCCAGTTTTAGTTTCCGATGCTTCACTTCAGGTTAACTGTATCCCTTGGATCTTCTTATTGACGATGAAACACAGAAATTATATTCGAATTTAATACAAAAGGCACAGTGCCGACTTAAGTACAAGAGAACTGAAACTCTTCCTTTCTATGATTTGAACCTCTGCTGTGAGTCCAGTTTTAGTTTCCGATGCTTCACTTCAGGTTTACTGTATCCCTTGGACCTTCTTATTAACGAAGAAACACAGAAATTGCATCCGAATTGAATACAAAAGGCACAATGCCGACTTAAGCACTACAGGACTGACACTCTAAATTTCTATGATTTGAACCTCTGCTGTGAGTCCAGTTTTAGTTTCCGATGCTTTACTTCAGGTTTACTGTATCCCTTGGACCTTCTTATTGACGATGAAACACAGAAATTGCATCCGAATTTAATACAAAAGGCACAATGCCGACTTAAGAACAAGGGGACTGATACTCTAACTTTCTATGATTTGAACCTCTGCTGTGAGTCCAGTTTTAGTTTCCGATGCTTCACTTCAGGTTTACTGTATCCCTTGGACCTTCTTATTGACGATGAAACACAGAAATTTCATCCGAATTTAATAAAAAAAGGCACAATGCCGACTTAAGTACAAGAGGACTGATACTCTAACTTTCTATGATTTGAACCCCTCCTGTGACTCCAGTTTTAGATTCCGATGCTTAACTTCAGGTTTACTGTATCCCTTGGACCTTCTTATTGACGATGAAACACAGAAATTGCATCCGATTTTAATAAAAACGACACAATGCCGACTTAAGTACAAGAGGACTGATACTCTAACTTTCTATGATTTGAACCCCTCCTGTAAGCCCAGTTTTAGTTTCCGATGCTTCACTTCAGGTTTACTGTATCCCTTGTACCTTCTTACTGACGATGAAACACAGAAATTGCATCCGAATTTAATAAAAAGGCACAATGACGACTTAAGTACAAGAGGACTGATACTCTAACTTTCTATAATTTGAACCTCTGCTGTGATTCCAGTTTTAGTTTCCGATGCTTCACTTCACATTTACTGTATCCCTTGGACCTTCTTATTGACGATGAAACACAGAAATTGCGTACGAATTTAATGCAAAAGGCACAATGCCGACTTAAGTACAAGAGGACTGAAACTCTAACTTTCATTGATGTGAACCTCTGCTGTGAGTCCAGTTTTAGTTTCCGATGCTTCATGTCAGGTTTACTGTATACCTAGGACCTTCTCATTGACGATGAAACACAGAAATTGCATCCGAATATAATACAAAAGGCACAATGCCGACTTAAGTACAAGAGGACTGATACTCTAACTTTCTATGATTTGAACCTCTGCTGTGAGTCCAGTTTCAGTTTCCGATGCTTCACGTCAGGTTTACTGTATCCCTTGGACCTTCTTATTGACGATGAAACACAGAAATTGCATCCGAATTTAATACAAAAGGCACAATGCCAACTTAAGTACAAGAGGACTGAAACTCTAACTCTCTATGATTTGAACCACTGCTGTGAGACCAGTTTTAGATTCCGATGCTTAACTTCAGATTTACTGTATCCCTTGGACCTTCTTATTGACGATGAAACACAGAAATTGGATCCGAATTTAATACAAAAGGCACAATGCCGACTAAAGTACAAGAGGACTAATACTCTAACTTTCTATGATTTGAACCCCTCCTGTGAGTCCAGTTTTAGATTCCGATGCTTAACTTCTGGTTTACTGTATCCCTTGGACCTTCTTATTGACGATGAAACACAGAAACTGCATCCGAACTTAATACAAAAGGCACAATGCCGAATTAAGTACAAGAGGACTGAAACTCTAACTTTCTATGATTTGAACCTCTGCTGTGAGTCTAGTTTTAGTTTCCGATGCTTCACTTCAGGTTTGCTGTATCCCTTGGATCGTCTTATTAACGATGAAACACAGAAATTGCATCCGAATTTAATACAAAAGGCACAATGCTGACTTAAGTACAAGAGGACTGAAACTCTAACTTTCTATGATTTGAACCTCTGCTGTGAGTCTAGTTTTAGTTTCCGATGCTTCACTTCAGGTTTACTGTATCCCTTGGACCTTCTTATTGACGATGAAACACAGAAATTGCATCCGAATTTAATACAAATGGCACAATGCCGACTTAAGTACAAGAGGACTGAAACTCTAACTTTCTAAGATTTGAACCTCTGCTGTGAGTCCAGTTTTAGTTTCCGATGCTTAACTTCAGGTTTACTGTATCCCTTGGACCTTCTTATTGACGATGAAACACAGAAATTGCATCCGAATTTTATAAAAAAGGCACAATGCCGACTTAAGTACAAGAGGACTGATACTCTAACTTTCTATGATTTGAACCCCTCCTGTGAGTCCAGTTTTAGATTCCGATGCTTAACTTCAGGTTTACTGTATCCCTTGGACCTTCTTATTGACGATGAAACACAGTAATTGCATCCGAATTTAATACAAAAGGCACAATGCCGACTTAAGTACCAAAGGACTGATATTCTAACTATCTATGATTTGAACCTCTCCTGTGAGTCCCGTTTTAGATTCCGATGCTTCACTTCGGGTTTACTGTATCCCTTGGACCCTCTTATTGACGATGAAACACAGAAATTGCATCCGAATTTAATACAAAAGGCACAATGCCGACTTAAGTACAAGAGGACTGAAACTCTAATTTTCTATGAATTGAACCTCTGCTGTGAGTCCAGTTTTAGTTTATGATGCTTCACTTCAGGTTTACTGTATCCCTTGGACCTTCTTATTGACGATGAAACACAGAAATTGCTTCCGAATTTAATAAAAAATTCACAATGCCGACTGAAGTACAAGAGGACTGATACCCTAACTTTCTATGATTTGAACCCCTCCTGTGAGTCCAGTTTTAGTTTCCGATGCTTCACTTCAGGTTTACTGTATCCCTTGGACCTTTTTATTGACGATGAAACACAGAAATTGCATCCGAATTTAATACAAAAGGCACAATGCCGACTTAAGTACAAGAGGACTGATACTCTAACTTTCTATGATTTGAACCTCTCCTGTGAGTCCAGTTTTAGATTGCGATGCTTCACTTCAGGTTTACTGTATCCCTTGGACCCTCTTATTTCGATGAAACACAGAAATTGCATCCGAATTTAATACAAAAGGCACAATGCCGACTTAAGTACAAGAGGACTGAGACTCTAACTTTCTATGATTTGAACCCCTCCTGTGAGTCCAGTTTTAGTTTCCGATGCTTCACTTCTGGTTTACTGTATCCCTTGGACCTTCTTATTGCCGATGAAACACAGAAATTGCATCCGAATGTAATTCAAAAGGCATAATGCCGACTTAAGTTCAAGAGGACTGAAACTCTAACTTTCTATGATTTGAACCTCAGCTGTGAGTCCAGTTTTAGTTTCCGATGCTTCACTTCAGGTTTACTTTTTCCCTTGGACCTTCTTATTGACGATGAAACACAGAAATTGCATCCGAATTTAATACAAAAGGCACAATGCCGACTTAAGTACAAGAGGACTGATACTCTAACTTTCTATGATTTGAACCTCTGCTGTGAGTCCAGTTTTAGTTTCCGATGCTTCACGTCAGGTTTACTGTATCCCTTGGACATTTTTATTGACGATCAAACACAGAAATTGCATCCGAAATTAATAAAAAAGGCACAATGCCGACTTAAGTACAAGAGGACTGGTACTCTAACTTTCTATGATTTGAACCCCTCCTGTGAGTCCAGTGTTAGATTCCGATGCTTAACTTCAGGTTTACTGTATCCCTTGGACCTTCTTATTGACGATGAAACACAGAAATTGCATCCGAATTTAATACAAAAGGCACAATGCCGACTTAAGTACCAAAGGACTGATATTCTAACTATCTATGATTTAAACCTCTCCTGTGAGTCCAGTTTTAGATTCCGATGCTTCACTTCGGGTTTACTGTATCCCTTGGACCCTCTTATTGACGATGAAACACAGAAATTGCATCCGAATTTAATACAAAAGGCACAATGCCGACTTAAGTACAAGAGGACTGAAACTCTAATTTTCTATGAATTGAACCTCTGCTGTGAGTCCAGTTTTAGTTTCCGATGCTTCACTTCAGGTTTACTGTATCCCTTGGACCTTCTTATTGACGATGAAACACACAAATTGCTTCCGAGTTTAATACAAAAGGCACAATGCCGACATACGTACAAGAGGACTGAAACTCTAACTTTCTATGATTTGAACCTCTGCTGTGACTCCAGTTTTACTTTCCGATGCTTCACTTCACGTTTACTGTATCCCTGGGACCTTCTTATTGACGATGAAACACAGATATTGCATCCGAATTTAATAAAAAAGGCACAATGCCGACTTAAGTACAAGAGGACTGATACTCTAACTTTCTATGATTTGAACCCCTCCTGTTGAGTCCAGTTTTAGATTCCGATGCTTAACTTCAGGTTTACTGTATCCCTTGGACCTTCTTATTGACGATGAAACACAGAAATTGCATCCGAATTTAATAAAAAAGGCACAATGCCGACTTAAGTACAAGAGGACTGATGCTCTAACTTTCTATGATTTGAACCCCTCCTGTGAGTCCAGTTTTAGATTCCGATGCTTAACTTCAGGTTTACTGCATCCCTTGGACCTTCTTATTGACGATGAAACACCGAAATTGCATCCGAATTTAATACAAAAGGCACAATGCCGACTTAAATACAAGAGGACTGATACTCTAACTTTCTATGATTTCAAGCTCTCCTGTGAGTCCAGTTTTAGATTCCGATGCTTCACTTCAGGTTTGCTGTATCCCTTGGACCCTCTTATTGACGATGAAACACAGAAATTGCATCCGAATTTAATACAAAAGGCACAATGCCGACTTAAGTACAAGAGGACAGAAACTCTAACTTTCAATGATTTGAACCTCTGCTGTGAGTCCAGTTTTAGTTTCCGATGCTTCACTTCAGGTTTACTGTATCCCTTGGACCTTCTTATTGACGATGAAACACAGAAATTGCATTCGAATTTAATACAAAAGGCACAATGCCGACTTAAGTACAAGAGGACTGACACTCTAACTTTCTATGATTTGAACCTCTGCTGTGAGTCCAGTTTTATTTTCCGATACTTCACGTCAGATTTACTGTATCCCTTGGACCTTCTTATTGACGAAGAAACGCAGAAGTTGCATCCGAAATTAATAAAAAAGGCACAATGCCGACTTAAGTACAAGAGAACTGGTACTCTAACTTTCTATGATTTGAACCGCTCCTGTGAGTCCAGTTTTAGATTCCGATGCTTAACTTCAGGTTTACTGTACCCTTGGACCTTCTTATTGACGATGAAACACAGAAATTGCATCCGAATTTAATACAAAAGGCACAATGCCGACTTGAGTACAAGAGGACTGAAACTATAACTTTCTATGCTTTGAACCTTTGCTGTGAGTCCAGTTTTAGTTTCCGATGCTTGACTTTAGGTTTACTGTATCCCTTGGACCTTCTTATTGACGATGAAACACAGAAATTGCATCCGAATTTAATACAAAAGGCACAATGCCGACTTAAGTACAAGAGGACTGAAACTCTAACTTTCTATGATTTGAACCTCTGCTGTGAGTCCAGTTTTAGATTCCGATGCTTAACTTCAGGTTTACTCTATCCCTTGGACCTTCTTATTGACGATGAAACACAGAAATTGCATCCGAATTTAATACAAAAGGCACAATGCCGACTTAAGTACAAGAGGACTGATACTCTAACTTTCTATGATTTGAATCTCTCCTGTGAGTCCAGTTTTAGATTCCGATGCTTCACTTCAGGTTTACTGTATCCCTTGGACCCTCTTATTTCGATGAAACACAGAAATTGCATACGAATTTAATACAAAAGGCACAATGCCGACTTAAGTACATGAGGACTGAAACTCTAACTTTCTATGATTTGAACGCCTCCTGTGAGTCCAGTTTTAGTTTCCGATGCTGCACTTCAGGTTTACTGTATCCCTTGGACCTTCTTATTGACGATGATACACAGAAATTGCATCCGAATGTAACACAAAAGGCACAATGCCGACTTAAGAACAAGGGGACTGAAACTCTAACTTTCTATGATTTAAACCTCTGCTGTGAGTCCAGTTTTAGTTTCCGATGCTTCACTTCAGGTTTACTGATTCACTTGGACCTTCTTATTGACGATGAAACACAGAAATTGCATCCGAATTTAATACAAAAGGCACAATGCCGACTTAAGCACAAGAGGACTGATACTCTAACTTTCTATGATTTGAACCTCTGCTGTGAGTCCAGTTATAGTTTCCGATGCTTCACGTCAGGTTTACTGTTTCCCTTGGACCTTCTTATTGACGATGAAACACAGAAATTGCATCCGAAATTAATAAAAAAGGCACAATGCCGACTTAAGTACAAGAGGACTGGTACTCTAACTTTCTATGATTTGAACCCCTCCTGTGAGTCCAGTTTTAGATTCCGATGCTTAACTTCAGGTTTACTGTATCCCTTGGACCTTCTTATTGACGATGAAACACAGAAATTGCATCCGAATTTAATACAAAAGGCACAATGCCGACTTAAGTACAAGTGGACTGAAACTGTAACTTTCTATGATCTGAACCACTGCTGTGAGACCGGTTTTAGATTCCGATGCTTAACTTCAGGTTTACTGTATCCCTTAGACCTTCTTATTGACGATGAAACACAGAAATTGGATCCGAATTTAATACAAAAGGCACAATGCCGACTTAAGTACAAGAATACTAATACTCTAACTTTCTATGATTTGAACCCCTCCTGTGAGTCCAGTTTTAGATTCCGATGCTTAACTTCTGGTTTACTGTATCCCTTGGACCTTCTTATTGACGATGAAGCACAGAAATTGCATCCGAATTTAATACAAAAGGCACAATGCCGACTTAAGTACAAGAGGACTGAAACTCTAACTTTCTATGATTTGAACCTCTGCTGTGAGTCCAGTTTTAGTTTCCAATGCTTCACTTCAGGTTAACTGTATCCCTTGGATCTTCTTATTGACGATGAAACACAGAAATTGCATTCGAATTTAATACAAAAGGCACAGTGCCGACTTAAGTACAAGAGAACTGAAACTCTTCCTTTCTATGATTTGAACCTCTGCTGTGAGTCCAGTTTTAGTTTCCGATGCTTCATGTCAGGTTTACTGTATACCTTGGACCTTCTCATTGACGATGAAACACAGAAATTGCATCCGAATATAATACAAAAGGCACAATGCCGACTTAAGTACAAGAGGACTGATACTCTATTTTTCTATGATTTGAACCTCTGCTGTGAGTCCAGTTTCAGTTTCCGATGCTTCACGTCAGGTTTACTGTATCCCTTGGACCTTCTTATTGACGATGAAACACAGAAATTGCATCCGAATTTAATACAAAAGGCACAATGCCAACTTAAGTACAAGAGGACTGAAACTCTAACTCTCTATGATTTGAACCACTGCTGTGAGACCAGTTTTAGATTCCGATGCTTAACTTCAGATTTACTGTATCCCTTGGACCTTCTTATTGACGATGAAACACAGAAATTGGATCCGAATTTAATTCAAAAGGCACAATGCCGACTAAAGTACAAGAGGACTAATACTCTAACTTTCTATGATTTGAACCCCTCCTGTGAGTCCAGTTTTAGATTCCGATGCTTAACTTCTGGTTTACTGTATCCCTTGGACCTTCTTATTGACGATGAAACACATAAACTGCATCCGAACTTAATACAAAAGGCACAATGCCGAAATAAGTACAAGAGGACTGAAACTCTAACTTTCTATGATTTGAACCTCTGCTGTGAGTCTAGTTTTAGTTTCCGATGCTTCACTTCAGGTTTGCTGTATCCCTTGGATCGTCTTATTGACGATGAAACACAGAAATTGCATCCGAATTTAATACAAAAGGCACAATGCTGACTTAAGTACAAGAGGACTGAAACTCTAACTTTCTATGATTTGAACCTCTGCTGTGAGTCTAGTTTTAGTTTCCGATGCTTCACTTCAGGTTTACTGTATCCCTTGGACCTTCTTATTGACGATGAAACACAGAAATTGCATCCGAATTTAATACAAATGGCACAATGCCGACTTAAGTACAAGAGGACTGAAACTCTAACTTTCTAAGATTTGAACCTCTGCTGTGAGTCCAGTTTTAGTTTCCGATGCTTAACTTCAGGTTTACTGTATCCCTTGGACCTTCTTATTGACGATGAAACACAGAAATTGCATCCGAATTTTATAAAAAAGGCACAATGCCGACTTAAGTACAAGAGGACTGATACTCTAACTTTCTATGATTTGAACCCCTCCTGTGAGTCCAGTTTTAGATTCCGATGCTTAACTTCAGGTTTACTGTATCCCTTGGACCTTCTTATTGACGATGAAAAACAGTAATTGCATCCGAATTTAATACAAAAGGCACAATGCCGACTTAAGTACAAGAGGACTGAAACTCTAATTTTCTATGAATTGAACCTCTGCTGTGAGTCCAGTTTTAGTTTATGATGCTTCACTTCAGGTTTACTGTATCCCTGGGACCTTCTTATTGACGATGAAACACAGATATTGCATCCGAATTTAATAAAAAAGGCACAATGCCGACTTAAGTACAAGAGGACTGATACTCTAACTTTCTATGATTTGAACCCCTCCTGTTGAGTCCAGTTTTAGATTCCGATGCTTAACTTCAGGTTTACTGTATCCCTTGGACCTTCTTATTGACGATGAAACACAGAAATTGCATCCGAATTTAATAAAAAAGGCACAATGCCGACTTAAGTACAAGAGGACTGATGCTCTAACTTTCTATGATTTGAACCCCTCCTGTGAGTCCAGTTTTAGATTCCGATGCTTAACTTCAGGTTTACTGCATCCCTTGGACCTTCTTATTGACGATGAAACACCGAAATTGCATCCGAATTTAATACAAAAGGCACAATGCCGACTTAAATACAAGAGGACTGATACTCTAACTTTCTATGATTTCAAGCTCTCCTGTGAGTCCAGTTTTAGATTCCGATGCTTCACTTCAGGTTTGCTGTATCCCTTGGACCCTCTTATTGACGATGAAACACAGAAATTGCATCCGAATTTAATACAAAAGGCACAATGCCGACTTAAGTACAAGAGGACAGAAACTCTAACTTTCAATGATTTGAACCTCTGCTGTGAGTCCAGTTTTAGTTTCCGATGCTTCACTTCAGGTTTACTGTATCCCTTGGACCTTCTTATTGACGATGAAACACAGAAATTGCATTCGAATTTAATACAAAAGGCACAATGCCGACTTAAGTACAAGAGGACTGACACTCTAACTTTCTATGATTTGAACCTCTGCTGTGAGTCCAGTTTTATTTTCCGATACTTCACGTCAGATTTACTGTATCCCTTGGACCTTCTTATTGACGAAGAAACGCAGAAGTTGCATCCGAAATTAATAAAAAAGGCACAATGCCGACTTAAGTACAAGAGAACTGGTACTCTAACTTTCTATGATTTGAACCGCTCCTGTGAGTCCAGTTTTAGATTCCGATGCTTAACTTCAGGTTTACTGTACCCTTGGACCTTCTTATTGACGATGAAACACAGAAATTGCATCCGAATTTAATACAAAAGGCACAATGCCGACTTGAGTACAAGAGGACTGAAACTATAACTTTCTATGCTTTGAACCTTTGCTGTGAGTCCAGTTTTAGTTTCCGATGCTTGACTTTAGGTTTACTGTATCCCTTGGACCTTCTTATTGACGATGAAACACAGAAATTGCATCCGAATTTAATACAAAAGGCACAATGCCGACTTAAGTACAAGAGGACTGAAACTCTAATTTTCTATGATTTGAACCTCTGCTGTGAGTCCAGTTTTAGATTCCGATGCTTAACTTCAGGTTTACTCTATCCCTTGGACCTTCTTATTGACGATGAAACACAGAAATTGCATCCGAATTTAATACAAAAGGCACAATGCCGACTTAAGTACAAGAGGACTGATACTCTAACTTTCTATGATTTAAACCTCTGCTGTGAGTCCAGTTTTAGTTTCCGATGCTTCACTTCAGGTTTACTGATTCACTTGGACCTTCTTATTGACGATGAAACACAGAAATTGCATCCGAATTTAATACAAAAGGCACAATGCCGACTTAAGCACAAGAGGACTGATACTCTAACTTTCTATGATTTGAACCTCTGCTGTGAGTCCAGTTATAGTTTCCGATGCTTCACGTCAGGTTTACTGTTTCCCTTGGACCTTCTTATTGACGATGAAACACAGAAATTGCATCCGAAATTAATAAAAAAGGCACAATGCCGACTTAAGTACAAGAGGACTGGTACTCTAACTTTCTATGATTTGAACCCCTCCTGTGAGTCCAGTTTTAGATTCCGATGCTTAACTTCAGGTTTACTGTATCCCTTGGACCTTCTTATTGACGATGAAACACAGAAATTGCATCCGAATTTAATACAAAAGGCACAATGCCGACTTAAGTACAAGAATACTAATACTCTAACTTTCTATGATTTGAACCCCTCCTGTGAGTCCAGTTTTAGATTCCGATGCTTAACTTCTGGTTTACTGTATCCCTTGGACCTTCTTATTGACGATGAAGCACAGAAATTGCATCCGAATTTAATACAAAAGGCACAATGCCGACTTAAGTACAAGAGGACTGAAACTCTAACTTTCTATGATTTGAACCTCTGCTGTGAGTCCAGTTTTAGTTTCCGATGCTTCACTTCAGGTTAACTGTATCCCTTGGATCTTCTTATTGACGATGAAACACAGAAATTGCATTCGAATTTAATACAAAAGGCACAGTGCCGACTTAAGTACAAGAGAACTGAAACTCTTCCTTTCTATGATTTGAACCTCTGCTGTGAGTCCAGTTTTAGTTTCCGATGCTTCATGTCAGGTTTACTGTATACCTTGGACCTTCTCATTGACGATGAAACACAGAAATTGCATCCGAATATAATACAAAAGGCACAATGCCGACTTAAGTACAAGAGGACTGATACTCTAACTTTCTATGATTTGAACCTCTGCTGTGAGTCCAGTTTCAGTTTCCGATGCTTCACGTCAGGTTTACTGTATCCCTTGGACCTTCTTATTGACGATGAAACACAGAAATTGCATCCGAATTTAATACAAAAGGCACAATGCCAACTTAAGTACAAGAGGACTGAAACTCTAACTCTCTATGATTTGAACCACTGCTGTGAGACCAGTTTTAGATTCCGATGCTTAACTTCAGATTTACTGTATCCCTTGGACCTTCTTATTGACGATGAAACACAGAAATTGGATCCGAATTTAATTCAAAAGGCACAATGCCGACTAAAGTACAAGAGGACTAATACTCTAAATTTCTATGATTTGAACCCCTCCTGTGAGTCCAGTTTTAGATTCCGATGCTTAACTTCTGGTTTACTGTATCCCTTGGACCTTCTTATTGACGATGAAACACAGAAACTGCATCCGAACTTAATACAAAAGGCACAATGCCGAAATAAGTACAAGAGGACTGAAACTCTAACTTTCTATGATTTGAACCTCTGCTGTGAGTCTAGTTTTAGTTTCCGATGCTTCACTTCAGGTTTGCTGTATCCCTTGGATCGTCTTATTGACGATGAAACACAGAAATTGCATCCGAATTTAATACAAAAGGCACAATGCTGACTTAAGTACAAGAGGACTGAAACTCTAACTTTCTATGATTTGAACCTCTGCTGTGAGTCTAGTTTTAGTTTCCGATGCTTCACTTCAGGTTTACTGTATCCCTTGGACCTTCTTATTGACGATGAAACACAGAAATTGCATCCGAATTTAATACAAATGGCACAATGCCGACTTAAGTACAAGAGGACTGAAACTCTAACTTTCTAAGATTTGAACCTCTGCTGTGAGTCCAGTTTTAGTTTCCGATGCTTAACTTCAGGTTTACTGTATCCCTTGGACCTTCTTATTGACGATGAAACACAGAAATTGCATCCGAATTTTATAAAAAAGGCACAATGCCGACTTAAGTACAAGAGGACTGATACTCTAACTTTCTATGATTTGAACCCCTCCTGTGAGTCCAGTTTTAGATTCCGATGCTTAACTTCAGGTTTACTGTATCCCTTGGACCTTCTTATTGACGATGAAAAACAGTAATTGCATCCGAATTTAATACAAAAGGCACAATGCCGACTTAAGTACAAGAGGACTGAAACTCTAATTTTCTATGAATTGAACCTCTGCTGTGAGTCCAGTTTTAGTTTATGATGCTTCACTTCAGGTTTACTGTATCCCTTGGACCTTCTTATTGACGATGAAACACAGAAATTGCTTCCGAATTTAATAAAAAATTCACAATGCCGACTGAAGTACAAGAGGACTGATACCCTAACTTTCTATGATTTGAACCCCTCCTGTGAGTCCAGTTTTAGTTTCCGATGCTTCACTTCAGGTTTACTGTTTTCCTTGGACCTTTTTATTGACGATGAAACACAGAAATTGCATCCGAATTTAATACAAAAGGCACAATGCCGACTTAAGTACAAGAGGACTGATACTCTAACTTTCTATGATTTGAACCTCTCCTGTGAGTCCAGTTTTAGATTGCGATGCTTCACTTCAGGTTTACTGTATCCCTTGGACCCTCTTATTTCGATGAAACACAGAAATTGCATCCGAATTTAATACAAAAGGCACAATGCCGACTTAAGTACAAGAGGACTGAAACTCTAACTTTCTATGATTTGAACCCCTCCTGTGAGTCCAGTTTTAGTTTCCGATGCTTCACTTCTGGTTTACTGTATCCCTTGGACCTTCTTATTGCCGATGAAACACAGAAATTGCATCCGAATGTAATTCAAAAGGCACAATGCCGACTTAAGTTCAAGAGGACTGAAACTCTAACTTTCTATGATTTGAACCTCAGCTGTGAGTCCAGTTTTAGTTTCCGATGCTTCACTTCAGGTTTACTTTTTCCCTTGGACCTTCTTATTGACGATGAAACACAGAAATTGCATCCGAATTTAATACAAAAGGCACAATGCCGACTTAAGTACAAGAGGACTGATACTCTAACTTTCTATGATTTGAACCTCTGCTGTGAGTCCAGTTTTAGTTTCCGATGCTTCACGTCAGGTTTACTGTATCCCTTGGACATTTTTATTGACGATCAAACACAGAAATTGCATCCGAAATTAATAAAAAAGGCACAATGCCGACTTAAGTACAAGAGGACTGGTACTCTAACTTTCTATGATTTGAACCCCTCCTGTGAGTCCAGTGTTAGATTCCGATGCTTAACTTCAGGTTTACTGTATCCCTTGGACCTTCTTATTGACGATGAAACACAGAAATTGCATCCGAATTTAATACAAAAGGCACAATGCCGACTTAAGTACCAAAGGACTGATATTCTAACTATCTATGATTTAAACCTCTCCTGTGAGTCCAGTTTTAGATTCCGATGCTTCACTTCGGGTTTACTGTATCCCTTGGACCCTCTTATTGACGATGAAACACAGAAATTGCATCCGAATTTAATACAAAAGGCACAATGCCGACTTAAGTACAAGAGGACTGAAACTCTAATTTTCTATGAATTGAACCTCTGCTGTGAGTCCAGTTTTAGTTTCCGATGCTTCACTTCACATTTACTGTATCCCTGGGACCTTCTTATTGACGATGAAACACAGATATTGCATCCGAATTTAATAAAAAAGGCACAATGCCGACTTAAGTACAAGAGGACTGATGCTCTAACTTTCTATGATTTGAACCCCTCCTGTGAGTCCAGTTTTAGATTCCGATGCTTAACTTCAGGTTTACTGCATCCCTTGGACCTTCTTATTGACGATGAAACACCGAAATTGCATCCGAATTTAATACAAAAGGCACAATGCCGACTTAAATACAAGAGGACTGATACTCTAACTTTCTATGATTTCAAGCTCTCCTGTGAGTCCAGTTTTAGATTCCGATGCTTCACTTCAGGTTTGCTGTATCCCTTGGACCCTCTTATTGACGATGAAACACAGAAATTGCATCCGAATTTAATACAAAAGGCACAATGCCGACTTAAGTACAAGAGGACAGAAACTCTAACTTTCAATGATTTGAACCTCTGCTGTGAGTCCAGTTTTAGTTTCCGATGCTTCACTTCAGGTTTACTGTATCCCTTGGACCTTCTTATTGACGATGAAACACAGAAATTGCATTCGAATTTAATACAAAAGGCACAATGCCGACTTAAGTACAAGAGGACTGACACTCTAACTTTCTATGATTTGAACCTCTGCTGTGAGTCCAGTTTTATTTTCCGATACTTCACGTCAGATTTACTGTATCCCTTGGACCTTCTTATTGACGAAGAAACACAGAAATTGCATCCGAAATTAATAAAAAAGGCACAATGCCGACTTAAGTACAAGAGAACTGGTACTCTAACTTTCTATGATTTGAACCGCTCCTGTGAGTCCAGTTTTAGATTCCGATGCTTAACTTCAGGTTTACTGTACCCTTGGACCTTCTTATTGACGATGAAACACAGAAATTGCATCCGAATTTAATACAAATGGCACAATGCCGACTTGAGTACAAGAGGACTGAAACTATAACTTCCTATGCTTTGAACCTTTGCTGTGAGTCCAGTTTTAGTTTCCGATGCTTGACTTCAGGTTTACTGTATCCCTTGGACCTTCTTATTGACGATGAAACACAGAAATTGCATCCGAATTTAATACAAAAGGCACAATGCCGACTTAAGTACAAGAGGACTGAAACTCTAACTTTCTATGATTTGAACCTCTGCTGTGAGTCCAGTTTTAGATTCCGATGCTTAACTTCAGGTTTACTCTATCCCTTGGACCTTCTTATTGACGATGAAACACAGAAATTGCATCCGAATTTAATACAAAAGGCACAATGCCGACTTAAGTACAAGAGGACTGATACTCTAACTTTCTATGATTTGAACCTCTCCTGTGAGTCCAGTTTTAGATTCCGATGCTTCACTTCAGGTTTACTGTATCCCTTGGACCCTCTTATTTCGATGAAACACAGAAATTGCATACGAATTTAATACAAAAGGCACAATGCCGACTTAAGTACATGAGGACTGAAACTCTTACTTTCTATGATTTGAACGCCTCCTGTGAGTCCAGTTTTAGTTTCCGATGCTGCACTTCAGGTTTACTGTATCCCTTGGACCTTCTTATTGACGATGAAACACAGAAATTGCATCCGAATGTAACACAAAAGGCACAATGCCGACTTAAGAACAAGGGGACTGAAACTCCAACTTTCTATGATTTAAACCTCTGCTGTGAGTCCAGTTTTAGTTTCCGATGCTTCATGTCAGGTTTACTGTATACCTTGGACCTTCTCATTGACGATGAAACACAGAAATTGCATCCGAAATTAATAAAAAAGGCACAATGCCGACTTAAGTACAAGAGGACTGGTACTCTAACTTTCTATGATTTGAACCCCTCCTGTGAGTCCAGTTTTAGATTCCGATGCTTAACTTCAGGTTTACTGTATCCCTTGGACCTTCTTATTGACGATGAAACACAGAAATTGCATCCGAATTTAATACAAAAGGCACAATGCCGACTTAAGTACAAGTGGACTGAAACTGTAACTTTCTATGATCTGAACCACTGCTGTGAGACCGGTTTTAGATTCCGATGCTTAACTTCAGGTTTACTGTATCCCTTAGACCTTCTTATTGACGTTGAAACACAGAAATTGGATCCGAATTTAATACAAAAGGCACAATGCCGACTTAAGTACAAGAATACTAATACTCTAACTTTCTATGATTTGAACCCCTCCTGTGAGTCCAGTTTTAGATTCCGATGCTTAACTTCTGGTTTACTGTATCCCTTGGACCTTCTTATTGACGATGAAGCACAGAAATTGCATCCGAATTTAATACAAAAGGCACAATGCCGACTTAAGTACAAGAGGACTGAAACTCTAACTTTCTATGATTTGAACCTCTGCTGTGAGTCCAGTTTTAGTTTCCGATGCTTCACTTCAGGTTAACTGTATCCCTTGGATCTTCTTATTGACGATGAAACACAGAAATTGCATTCGAATTTAATACAAAAGGCACAGTGCCGACTTAAGTACAAGAGAACTGAAACTCTTCCTTTCTATGATTTGAACCTCTGCTGTGAGTCCAGTTTTAGTTTCCGATGCTTCACTTCAGGTTTACTGTATCCCTTGGACCTTCTTATTAACGAAGAAACACAGAAATTGCATCCGAATTGAATACAAAAGGCACAATGCCGACTTAAGCACTACAGGACTGACACTCTAAATTTCTATGATTTGAACCTCTGCTGTGAGTCCAGTTTTAGTTTCCGATGCTTTACTTCAGGTTTACTGTATCCCTTGGACCTTCTTATTGACGATGAAACACAGAAATTGCATCCGAATTTAATACAAAAGGCACAATGCCGACTTAAGAACAAGGGGACTGATACTCTAACTTTCTATGATTTGAACCTCTGCTGTGAGTCCAGTTTTAGTTCCCGATGCTTCACTTCAGGTTTACTGTATCCCTTGGACCTTCTTATTGACGATGAAACACAGAAATTTCATCCGAATTTAATAAAAAAAGGCACAATGCCGACTTAAGTACAAGAGGACTGATACTCTAACTTTCTATGATTTGAACCCCTCCTGTGAGTCCAGTTTTAGATTCCGATGCTTAACTTCAGGTTTACTGTATCCCTTGGACCTTCTTATTGACGATGAAACACAGAAATTGCATCCGATTTTAATAAAAACGACACAATGCCGACTTAAGTACAAGAGGACTGATACTCTAACTTTCTATGATTTGAACCCCTCCTGTAAGCCCAGTTTTAGTTTCCGATGCTTCACTTCAGGTTTACTGTATCCCTTGGACCTTCTTACTGACGATGAAACACAGAAATTGCATCCGAATTTAATAAAAAGGCACAATGACGACTTAAGTACAAGAGGACTGATACTCTAACTTTCTATAATTTGAACCTCTGCTGTGATTCCAGTTTTAGTTTCCGATGCTTCACTTCACATTTACTGTATCCCTTGGACCTTCTTATTGACGATGAAACACAGAAATTGCGTACGAATTTAATGCAAAAGGCACAATGCCGACTTAAGTACAAGAGGACTGAAACTCTAACTTTCATTGATGTGAACCTCTGCTGTGAGTCCAGTTTTAGTTTCCGATGCTTCATGTCAGGTTTACGGTATACCTTGGACCTTCTCATTGACGATGAAACACAGAAATTGCATCCGAATATAATACAAAAGGCACAATGCCGACTTAAGTACAAGAGGACTGATACTCTAACTTTCTATGATTTGAACCTCTGCTGTGAGTCCAGTTTCAGTTTCCGATGCTTCACGTCAGGTTTACTGTATCCCTTGGACCTTCTTATTGACGATGAAACACAGAAATTGCATCCGAATTTAATACAAAAGGCACAATGCCAACATAAGTACAAGAGGACTGAAACTCTAACTCTCTATGATTTGAACTACTGCTGTGAGACCAGTTTTAGATTCCGATGCTTAACTTCAGATTTACTGTATCCCTTGGACCTTCTTATTGACGATGAAACACAGAAATTGGATCCGAATTTAATACAAAAGGCACAATGCCGACTAAAGTACAAGAGGACTAATACTCTAACTTTCTATGATTTGAACCCCTCCTGTGAGTCCAGTTTTAGATTCCGATGCTTAACTTCTGGTTTACTGTATCCCTTGGACCTTCTTATTGACGATGAAACACAGAAACTGCATCCGAACTTAATACAAAAGGCACAATGCCGAATTAAGTACAAGAGGACTGAAACTCTAACTTTCTATGATTTGAACCTCTGCTGTGAGTCTAGTTTTAGTTTCCGATGCTTCACTTCAGGTTTGCTGTATCCCTTGGATCGTCTTATTGACGATGAAACACAGAAATTGCATCCGAATTTAATACAAAAGGCACAATGCTGACTTAAGTACAAGAGGACTGAAACTCTAACTTTCTATGATTTGAACCCCTGCTGTGAGTCTAGTTTTAGTTTCCGATGCTTCACTTCAGGTTTACTGTATCCCTTGGACCTTCTTATTGACGATGAAACACAGAAATTGCATCCGAATTTAATACAAATGGCACAATGCCGGCTTAAGTACAAGAGGACTGAAACTCTAACTTTCTAAGATTAGAACCTCTGCTGTGAGTCCAGTTTTAGTTTCCGATGCTTAACTTCAGGTTTACTGTATCCCTTGGACCTTCTTATTGACGATGAAACACAGAAATTGCATCCGAATTTTATAAAAAAGGCACAATGCCGACTTAAGTACAAGAGGACTGATACTCTAACTTTCTATGATTTGAACCCCTCCTGTGAGTCCAGTTTTAGATTCCGATGCTTAACTTCAGGTTTACTGTATCCCTTGGACCTTCTTATTGACGATGAAACACAGAAATTGCATCCGAATTTAATACAAAAGGCACAATGCCGACTTAAGTACAAGAGGACTGATACTCTAACTTTCTATGATTTGAACCTCTCCTGTAGGTCCAATTTTAGATTCAGATGTTTCACTTTAGGTTTACTGTATCCCTTGGACCCTCTTATTTCGATGAAACACAGAAATTGCATCCGAATTTAATACAAAGGCACAATGTCGACTTAAGTACAAGAAGACTGAAACTCTAACTTACTATGATTTGAACCCCTCCTGTGAGTCCAGTTTTAGTTTCCGATGCTTCACTTCAGGTTTACTGTATCCCTTGGACCTTCTTATTGACGATGAAACAGAGAAATTGCATCCGAATTTAATACAAAAGGAACAATGCCGACTTAAGTACAAGAGGACTGAAACTCTAACTTTCTATGATTTGAACCTCTGCTGTGAGTCCAGTTTTAGTTCTCGATGCTTCACTTCAGGTTTACTGTTTCCCTTGGACCTTCTTATTGACGATGAAACACAGAAATTGCATCCGAATTTAATACAAAAGGCACAATGCCGACTTAAGTACAAGAGGACTGATACTCTAACATTCTATGATTTGAACCTCTGCTGTGAGTCCAGTTTTAGTTTCCGATGCTTCACGTCAGGTTTACTGTATCCCTTGGACCTTCTTATTGACGATGAAACACAGAAATTGCATCCGAAATTAATAAAAAAGGTACAATGCCGACTTAAGTGCAAGAGGACTGGTACTCTAACTTTCTATGATTTGAAAACGTCCTGTGAGTCCAGTTTTAGATTCCGATGCTTAACTTCAGGTTTACTGTATCCCTTCGACCTTCTTATTGACGATGAAACACAGAAATTGCATCCGAATTTAATACAAAAGGCACAATGCCGACTTAAGTACAAGAGGACTGAAACTCTAACTTTCTATGATTTGAACCTCTGCTGTGAGACCAGTTTTAGATTCGGATGCTTATCTTCAGGTTTACTGTATCCCTTGGACCTTCTTACTGACGATGAAACACAGAAATTGGATCCGAATTTAATACAAAGGCACAATGCCGACTTAAGTACAAGAGGACTAATACTCTAACTTTCTATGATTTGAACCCCTCCTATTAGTCCAGTTTTAGATTCCGAAGCTTAACTTCTGGTTTACTGTATCCCTTGGACCTTCTTCTTGACGATGAAACACAGAAATTGCATCCGAATTTAATACAAAAGGCACAATGCCGACTTAAGTACAAGAGGACTGAAACTCTATCTTTCTATGATTTGAACCTCTGCTGGGAGTCCAGTTTTAGTTTCCGATGCTGCACTTCAGTTTAACTGTATCCCTTGGATCTTCTTATTGACGATGAAACACAGAAATTGCATCCGAATTTAATACAAAAGGCACAATGCCGACTTAAGTACAAGAGGACTGAAACTCTTCCATTCTATGATTTGAACCTCTGCTGTGAGTCCAGTTTTAATTTCCGATGCTACACTTCAGGTTTACTGTATCCCTTGATCCTTCTTATTGACGATGAAACACAGAAATTGCATCCGAATTTAATACAAAAGGCACAATGCCGACTTAAGTACAAGAGGACTGAAACTGTAACTTTCTATGATTTGAACCTCTGCTGTGAGTCCAGTTTAAGTTTCCGATGCTTCACTTCAGGTTTACTGTATCCCTTGGATCGTCTTATTGACGATGAAACACAGAAATTGCATCCGAATTTAATACAAAAGGCACAATGCCGACTTGAGTACAAGAGGACTGAAACTCTAATTTTCTATGATTTGAACCTCTGCTGTGAGTCTAGTTTTAGTTTCTGATGCTTCACTTCAGGTTTACTGTATCCCTTGGACCTTCTTATTGACGATGAAACACAGAAGTTGCATCCGAATTTAATACAAAAGGCACAATGCCGACTTAAGTACAAGAGGACTGAAACTCTAACTTTCTAAGATTTGAACCTCTGCTGTGAGTCCAGTTTTAGTTTCCGATGCTTAACTTCAGGTTTACTGTATCCCTTGGACCTTCTAATTGACGATGAAACACAGAAATTGCATCCGAATTTTATAAAAAAGGCACAATGCCGACTTAAGTACAAGAGGACTGATACTCTAACTTTCTATGATTTGAACCCCTCCTGTGAGTCCAGTTTTAGATTCCGATGCTTAGCTTCAGGTTTACTGTATCCCTTGGACCTTCTTATTGACGATGAAACACAGAAATTGCATCCGACTTTAATACAAAAGGCACAATGCCGACCTAAGTACAAGAGGACTAATACTCTAACTTTCTATGATTTGAACCTCTCCTGTGAGTCCAGTTTTAGATTCCGATGCTTCACTTCAGGTTTACTGTATCCCTTGGACCCTCTTATTTCGATGAAACACAGAAATTGCATCCGAATTTAATACAAAAGGCACAATGCCGACTTAAGTACAAGAGGACTGAAACTCTAACTTTCTATGATTTGAACCCCTCCTGTGAGTCCAGTTTTAGTTTCCGATGCTTCACTTTAGGTTTACTGTATCCCTTGGACCTTCTTATTGACGATGAAACACAGATATTGCATCCGAATTTAATACAAAAGGCACAATGCCGACTTAAGTACAAGAGGACTGAAACTCTAACTTTATATGATTTGAACCTCTGCTGTGAGTCCAGTTTTAGTTTCCGATGCTTCACTTCAGGTTTACTGTTTCCCTTGGACCTTCTAACTGACGATGAAACACAGATATTGCATCCGAATTTAATACAAAAGGCACAGTGCCGACTTAAGTACAAGAGAACTGAAACTCTTCCTTTCTATGATTTGAACCTCTGCTGTGAGTCCAGTTTTAGTTTCCGATGCTTCACTTCAGGTTTACTGTATCCCTTGGACCTTCTTATTAACGAAGAAACACAGAAATTGCATCCGAATTGAATACAAAAGGCACAATGCCGACTTAAGCACTACAGGACTGACACTCTAAATTTCTATGATTTGAACCTCTGCTGTGAGTCCAGTTTTAGTTTCCGATGCTTTACTTCAGGTTTACTGTATCCCTTGGACCTTCTTATTGACGATGAAACACAGAAATTGCATCCGAATTTAATACAAAAGGCACAATGCCGACTTAAGGACAAGGGGACTGATACTCTAACTTTCTATGATTTGAACCTCTGCTGTGAGTCCAGTTTTAGTTTCCGATGCTTCACTTCAGGTTTACTGTATCCCTTGGACCTTCTTATTGACGATGAAACACAGAAATTGCATCCGAATTTAATAAAAAAAGGCACAATGCCGACTTAAGTACAAGAGGACTGATACTCTAACTTTCTATGATTTGAACCCCTCCTGTGAGTCCAGTTTTAGATTCCGATGCTTAACTTCAGGTTTACTGTATCCCTTGGACCTTCTTATTGACGATGAAACACAGAAATTGCATCCGATATTAATAAAAACGACACAATGCCGACTTAAGTACAAGAGGACTGATACTCTAACTTTCTATGATTTGAACCCCTCCTGTAAGCCCAGTTTTAGTTTCCGATGCTTCACTTCAGGTTTACTGTATCCCTTGGACCTTCTTACTGACGATGAAACACAGAAATTGCATCCGAATTTAATAAAAAGGCACAATGACGACTTAAGTACAAGAGGACTGATACTCTAACTTTCTATAATTTGAACCTCTGCTGTGATTCCAGTTTTAGTTTCCGATGCTTCACTTCACATTTACTGTATCCCTTGGACCTTCTTATTGACGATGAAACACAGAAATTGCGTACGAATTTAATGCAAAAGGCACAATGCCGACTTAAGTACAAGAGGACTGAAACTCTAACTTTCATTGATGTGAACCTCTGCTGTGAGTCCAGTTTTAGTTTCCGATGCTTCATGTCAGGTTTACTGTATACCTTGGACCTTCTCATTGACGATGAAACACAGAAATTGCATCCGAATATAATACAAAAGGCACAATGCCGACTTAAGTACAAGAGGACTGATACTCTAACTTTCTATGATTTGAACCTCTGCTGTGAGTCCAGTTTCAGTTTCCGATGCTTCACGTCAGGTTTACTGTATCCCTTGGACCTTCTTATTGACGATGAAACACAGAAATTGCATCCGAATTTAATACAAAAGGCACAATGCCAACTTAAGTACAAGAGGACTGAAACTCTAACTCTCTATGATTTGAACCACTGCTGTGAGACCAGTTTTAGATTCCGATGCTTAACTTCAGATTTACTGTATCCCTTGGACCTTCTTATTGACGATGAAACACAGAAATTGTATCCGAATTTAATACAAAAGGCACAATGCCGACTAAAGTACAAGAGGACTAATACTCTAACTTTCTATGATTTGAACCCCTCCTGTGAGTCCAGTTTTAGATTCCGATGCTTAACTTCTGGTTTACTGTATCCCTTGGACCTTCTTATTGACGATGAAACACAGAAACTGCATCCGAACTTAATACAAAAGGCACAATGCCGAATTAAGTACAAGAGGACTGAAACTCTAACTTTCTATGATTTGAACCTCTGCTGTGAGTCTAGTTTTAGTTTCCGATGCTTCACTTCAGGTTTGCTGTATCCCTTGGATCGTCTTATTGACGATGAAACACAGAAATTGCATCCGAATTTAATACAAAAGGCACAATGCTGACTTAAGTACAAGAGGACTGAAACTCTAACTTTCTATGATTTGAACCTCTGCTGTGAGTCTAGTTTTAGTTTCCGATGCTTCACTTCAGGTTTACTGTATCCCTTGGACCTTCTTATTGACGATGAAACACAGAAATTGCATCCGAATTTAATACAAATGGCACAATGCCGACTTAAGTACAAGAGGACTGAAACTCTAACTTTCTAAGATTTGAACCTCTGCTGTGAGTCCAGTTTTAGTTTCCGATGCTTAACTTCAGGTTTACTGTATCCCTTGGACCTTCTTATTGACGATGAAACACAGAAATTGCATCCGAATTTTATAAAAAAGGCACAATGCCGACTTAAGTACAAGAGGACTGATACTCTAACTTTCTATGATTTGAACCCCTCCTGTGAGTCCAGTTTTAGATTCCGATGCTTAACTTCAGGTTTACTGTATCCCTTGGACCTTCTTATTGACGATGAAACACAGAAATTGCATCCGAATTTAATACAAAAGGCACAATGCCGACATAAGTACAAGAGGACTGATACTCTAACTTTCTATGATTTGAACCTCTCCTGTAGGTCCAATTTTAGATTCAGATGTTTCACTTTAGGTTTGCTGTATCCCTTGGACCCTCTTATTTCGATGAAACACAGAAATTGCATCCGAATTTAATACAAAGGCACAATGTAGACTTAAGTACAAGAAGACTGAAACTCTAACTTACTATGATTTGAACCCCTCCTGTGAGTCCAGTTTTAGTTTCCGATGCTTCACTTCAGGTTTACTGTATCCCTTGGACCTTCTTATTGACGATGAAACAGAGAAATTGCATCCGAATTTAATACAAAAGGAACAATGCCGACTTAAGTACAAGAGGACTGAAACTCTAACTTTCTATGATTTGAACCTCTGCTGTGAGTCCAGTTTTAGTTCTCGATGCTTCACTTCAGGTTTACTGTTTCCCTTGGACCTTCTTATTGACGATGAAACACAGAAATTGCATCCGATTTTAATACAAAAGGCACAATGCCGACTTAAGTACAAGAGGACTGATACTCTAACATTCTATGATTTGAACCTCTGCTGTGAGTCCAGTTTTAGTTTCCGATGCTTCACGTCAGGTTTACTGTATCCCTTGGACCTTCTTATTGACGATGAAACACAGAAATTGCATCCGAATTTAATAAAAAAGGTACAATGCCGACTTAAGTGCAAGAGGACTGGTACTCTAACTTTCTATGATTTGAAAACGTCCTGTGAGTCCAGTTTTAGATTCCGATGCTTAACTTCAGGTTTACTGTATCCCTTCGACCTTCTTATTGACGATGAAACACAGAAATTGCATCCGAATTTAATACAAAAGGCACAATGCCGACTTAAGTACAAGAGGACTGAAACTCTAACTTTCTATGATTTGAACCTCTGCTGTGAGACCAGTTTTAGATTCGGATGCTTATCTTCAGGTTTACTGTATCCCTTGGACCTTCTTACTGACGATGAAACACAGAAATTGGATCCGAATTTAATACAAAGGCACAATGCCGACTTAAGTACAAGAGGACTAATACTCTAACTTTCTATGATTTGAACCCCTCCTGTTAGTCCAGTTTTAGATTCCGAAGCTTAACTTCTGGTTTACTGTATCCCTTGGACCTTCTTATTGACGATGAAACACAGAAATTGCATCCGAATTTAATACAAAAGGCACAATGCCGACTTAAGTACAAGAGGACTTATACTCTATCTTTCTATGATTTGAACCTCTGCTGGGAGTCCAGTTTTAGTTTCCGATGCTTCACTTCAGTTTAACTGTATCCCTTGGATCTTCTTATTGACGATGAAACACAGAAATTGCATCCGAATTTAATACAAAAGGCACAATGCCGACTTAAGTACAAGAGGACTGAAACTCTTCCATTCTATGATTTGAACCTCTGCTGTGAGTCCAGTTTTAATTTCCGATGCTACACTTCAGGTTTACTGTATCCCTTGATCCTTCTTATTGACGAAGAAGCACAGAAATTGCATCCGAATTTAATACTAAAGGCACAATGCCGACTTAAGTACAAGAGGACTGAAACTCTAACTTTCTATGATTTGAACCTCTGCTGTGAGTCTAGTTTTAGTTTCCGATGCTACACTTCAGGTTTACTGTATCCCTTGGACCTTCATATTGACGATGAAACACAGAAATTGCATCCGAATTTAATACAAAAGGCACAATGCCGACTTAAGTACAAGAGGACTGAAACTGTAACTTTCTATGATTTGAACCTCTGCTGTGAGTCCAGTTTAAGTTTCCGATGCTTCACTTCAGGTTTACTGTATCCCTTGGATCGTCTTATTGACGATGAAACACAGAAATTGCATCCGAATTTAATACAAAAGGCACAATGCCGACTTGAGTACAAGAGGACTGAAACTCTAACTTTCTATGATTTGAACCTCTGCTGTGAGTCTAGTTTTAGTTTCCGATGCTTCACTTCAGGTTTACTGTATCCCTTGGACCTTCTTATTGACGATGAAACACAGAAGTTGCATCCGAATTTAATACAAAAGGCACAATGCCGACTTAAGTACAAGAGGACTGAAACTCTAACTTTCTAAGATTTGAACCTCTGCTGTGAGTCCAGTTTTAGTTTCCGATGCTTAACTTCAGGTTTACTGTATCCCTTGGACCTTCTTATTGACGATGAAACACAGAAATTGCATCCGAATTTTATAAAAAAGGCACAATGCCGACTTAAGTACAAGAGGACTGATACTCTAACTTTCTATGATTTGAACCCCTCCTGTGAGTCCAGTTTTAGATTCCGATGCTTAGCTTCAGGTTTACTGTATCCCTTGGACCTTCTTATTGACGATGAAACACAGAAATTGCATCCGACTTTAATACAAAAGGCACAATGCCGACCTAAGTACAAGAGGACTAATACTCTAACTTTCTATGATTTGAACCTCTCCTGTGAGTCCAGTTTTAGATTCCGATGCTTCACTTCAGGTTTACTGTATCCCTTGGACCCTCTTATTTCGATGAAACACAGAAATTGCATCCGAATTTAATACAAAAGGCACAATGCCGACTTAAGTACAAGAGGACTGAAACTCTAACTTTCTATGATTTGAACCCCTCCTGTGAGTCCAGTTTTAGTTTCCGATGCTTCACTTTAGGTTTACTGTATCCCTTGGACCTTCTTATTGACGATGAAACACAGATATTGCATCCGAATTTAATACAAAAGGCACAATGCCGACTTAAGTACAAGAGGACTGAAACTCTAACTTTATATGATTTGAACCTCTGCTGTAAGTCCAGTTTTAGTTTCCGATGCTTCACTTCAGGTTTACTGTTTCCCTTGGACCTTCTAACTGACGTTGAAACACAGAAATTGCATCCGAATTTAATAAAAAGGCACAGTGCCGACTTAAGTACAAGAGGACTGATGCTCTAACTTTCTATGATTTGAACCCCTCCTGTGAGTGCAGTTTTAGATTCCGATGCTTAACGTCTGGTTTACTGTATTCCTTGGACCTTCCTATTGACGATGTAACACAGAAATTGCATCCGAATTTAATACAAAAGGCACAATGCTGACTTAAGTACAAGAGGACTGATACTCTAACTTTCTATGATTTGAACCTCTCCTGTGAGTCCAGTTTTAGTTTCCGATGCTTCACTTCGGGTTTACTGTATCCCTTGGACCCTCTTATTGACGATGAAACACAGAAATTGCATCCGAATTTAATACAAAAATCACAATGCCGATTTATGTACAAGAGGACTGGAACTCTAACTTTCTATGTTTTGATCCTCTGCTGTAAGTCCAGTTTTAGATTCCGATGCATCACTTCAGGTTTACTGTATCCCTTGGACCTTCTTATTGACGATGAAACACAGAAATTGCATCCGAATTTAATACAAAAACCACAATGCCGACTTAAGTACAAGAGGACTGAAACTCTAACTTTCTATGATTTGAACCTCTGCTGTGAGTCCAGTTTTAGTTTCCGATGCTTCACTTCACATTTACTGTATCCCTTGGACCTTCTTATTGACGATGAAACACAGAAATTGCGTCCGAATTTAATACAGAAGGCACAATGCCGACTTAAGTACAAGAGGACTGTAACTCTAACTTTCTATGATTTGAACCTCTGCTGTGAGTCCAGTTTTAGTTTCCGATGCTTCATTTCAGGTTTACTGTATACCTTGGACCTTCTCATTGACGATGAAACACAGAAATTGCATCCGAATATAATACAAAAGGCACAATGCCGACATAAGTACAAGAGGACTGATACTCTAACTTTCTATGATATGAACCTCTGCTGTGAGTCCAGTTTCAGTTTCCGATGCTTCACGTCAGGTTTACTGTATCCCCTGGACTTTCATAGTGACGATGAAACACAGAAATTACATCCGAAATTAATAAAAAAGGCACAATGCCGACCTAAGTACAAGAGGACTGGTACTCTAACTTTCTATGAATTGAACCCCTCCTGTGAGTCCAGTTTTAGATTCCGATGCTTAACTTCAGGTTTACTGTATCCCTTGGACCTTCTTATTGACGATGAAACACAGAAATTGCATCCGAATTTAATACAAAAGGCACAATGCCAACTTAAGTACAAGAGGACTGAAACTCTAACTTTCTATGATTTGAACCACTGCTGTGAGACCAGTTTTAGATTACGATGCTTAACTTCAGGTTTACTGTATCCCTTGGACCCTCTTATTGACGATGAAACACAGAAATTGCATCCGAATTTAATAAAAATGACACAATGCCGACTTAAGTACAAGAGGACTGAAACTCTAACTTTCTATGATTTGAACCTCTGCTGTGAGTCTAGTTTTAGTTTCCGATGCTTCACTTCAGGTTTACTGTATCCCTTGGACCTTCTTATTGACGATGAAACACAGAAATTGCACCCGAATTTAATACAAAAGGCACAATGCCGACTTCAGTACAAGAGGACTGAAACTGTAACTTTCTATGATTTAAATCTCTGCTGTGAGTCCAGTTTAAGTTTCCGACGCTTCACTTCAGGTTTACTGTATCCCTTGGACCTTCTTATTGACGATGAAACACAGAAATTGCATCCGAATTTAATACATAAGGCACAATGCCGTCTTAAGTACAAGAGGACTGATACTATAACATTCTATGATTTGAACCTCTGCTGTGAGTCCAGTTTTAGTTTCCGATGCTTCACTTCAGGTTTACTGTATCCCTTGGACCTTCTTATTGACGATGAAACACAGAAATTGCATCCGAATTTAATAGAAAAGGCACAATGCCGACTTAAGTACAAGAGGACTGATACTCTAACTTTCTATGATTTGAACCCCTCCTGTGAGTCCAGTTTTAGATTCCGATGCTTAACTTCAGATTTACTGTATCCCTTGGACCTTCTTATTGACGATGAATCACAGAAATTGCATCCGAATTTAATACAAAAGGCACAATGCCGACTTAAGTACAAGAGGACTGAAACTCTAACTTTCTATGATTTGAACCTCTGCTGTGAGTCTAGTTTTAGTTTCCGATGCTTCACTTCAGGTTTACTGTATCCCATAGACCTTCTTATTGACGATGAAACACAGAAATTGCATCCGAATTTAATACAAAATGCCCAATGCCGACTTAAGTACAAGAGGACAGAAACTGCAACTTTCTATGATTTTAACCTCTGCTGTGAGTCCAGTTTAAGTTTCCGATGCTTCACTTCAGGTTTACTGTTTCCCATGGATCGTCTTATTGACGATGAAACACAGAAATTGCATCCGAATTTAATACAAAAGTCACAATGCCGACTTAAGTACAAGAGGACTGATACTCTAACATTCTATGATTTGAACCTCTGCTGTGAGTCCAGTTTTAGTTTCCGATGCTTCACTTCAGGTTTACTGTATCCCTTGGACCTTCCTATTGACGATGAAGCACAGAAATTGCATCCGAATTTAATATAAAAGGCACAATGCCGACTTAAGTACAAGAGGACTGATACTCTAACTTTCTATGATTTGAACCCCTCCTGTGAGTCCAGTTTTAGATTCCGATGCTTAACTTCAGGTTTACTGTATCCCTTGGACCTTCTTATTGACGATGAAACACAGAAGTGCATCCGAATTTAATAAAAACGACACAATGCCGACTTAAGTACAAGAGTACTGATACTCTAACTTTCTATGATTTGAACCCCTCCTGTGAGTCTAGTTTTAGTTTCCGATGCTTCACTTCAGGTTTACTGTATCCCTTGGACCTTCTTACTGACGATGAAACACAGAAATTGCATCCGAATTTAATAAAAAAGGCACAATGCCGACTTAAGTACAAGAGGACTGATACTCTAACTTTCTTTGATTTGAACCCCTCCTGTGAGTCCAGTTTTAGATTCCGATGCTTAACTTCTGGTTTGCTGTATCCCTTGGACCTTCTTATTGACGATGAAACACAGAAATTGCATCCGAATTTAATAGAAAAGGCACAATGCCGACTTAAGTGCAAGAGGACTGAATCTCTATCTTTCTATGATTTGAACCTCTGCTGTGAGTCCAGTTTCAGTTTCCGATGCTTCACTTAAGGTTTGCTGTATCCCTTGGCCTTCTTATTGACGATGCAACACAGAAATTGCAATCGAATTTAATACAAAAATCACAATGCCGACTTACGTACAAGAGGACTGAAACTCTAACTTTCTATGATTTGAACCTCTGCTGTGAGTCCAGTTTTAGTTTCCGATGCTTCACTCCAGGTTTACTGTATCCCTTGGACCTTCTTATTAACGATGAAACACAGAAATTGCATCCGAATTTAATATAAAAGGCACAATGTTGACTTAACTACAAGAGGACTGATACTCTAACTTTCTATGGTTTGAACCCTTCCTGTGAGTCCAGTTTCAGATTCCGATGCTTAACTTCAGGTTTACTGTATCCCTTGGACATTCTTATTGACGATGAAACACAGAAATTGCATCCGAATTTAATAAAAACGACACTATGCCGACTTAAGTACAAGAGGACTGATACTTTAACTTTCTATGATTTGAACACCTCCTGGGAGTCCAGTTTTAGTTTCCGATGCTTCGCTTCAGGTTTACTGTATTCCTTGGACCTTCTTACTGACGATGCAACACAGAAATTGCATCCGAATTTAATAAAACGGCACAATGCCGACTTAAGTACAAGAGGACTCATACTCTAACTTTCTATGATTTGAACCCCTCCTGTGAGTCCAGTTTTAGATTCCGATGCTTAACTTCTGGTTTACTGTATCCCTTGGACCTTCTTATTGACGATGAAACACAGAAATTGCATCCGATTTGAATAGAAAAGGCACAATGCTGACTTAAGTACAAGAGGACTGATACTCTAACTTTCTGTGATTTGAACCTATCCTGTGAGTCCAGTTTTAGATTCCGATGCTTCACTTAGGGTTTACTGTATCCCTTGGACCGTCTTATTGACGATGAAACACAGAAATTGCATCCGAATTCAATATAAAAGGCACAATGCCGACTTAAGTGCAAGAGGACTGAATCTCTAACTTTCTATGATTTGAACCTCTGCTGTGAGTCCAGTTTTAGTTTCCGATGCTTCACTTAAGGTTTACTGTATCCCTTGGACCTTCTTATTGACGATGAAACACAGAAATTGCATTCGAATTTAATACAAAATGCACAATGACGACTTACGTACAAGAGGACTGAAACTCTAACTTTCTATGACTTGAACCTCTGCTGTGAGTCCAGTTTTAGTTTCCGATGCTGAACTTCAGGTTTACTGTATCCCTTGGACCTTCTTATTGACGATGAAACACAGAAATTGCATCCGAATTTAATACAAAAGGCACAATGCCGACATAAGTACAAGAGGACTGAAACCTTAACTTTCTATGATTTGAACCTCTGCTGTGAGTCCAGTTTTAGTTTCCGATGCTTCACTTCAGGTTTACTGTATCCCTTGGACCTTCTTATTGACGATGAAACACAGAAATTGCATCCGAATTTAATACAAAAGGCACAATGCCGACTTAAGTACAAGAGGACTGAAACTGCAACTTTCTATGATTTTAACCTCTGCTGTGAGTCCAGTTTAAGTTTCCGATGCTTCACTTCAGGTTTACTGTATCCCATGGATCGTCTTATTGACGATGAAACACAGAAATTGCATCCGAATTTAATACAAAAGGCACAATGCCGACTTAAGTACAAGAGGACTGAAACTCTAACTTTCTATGATTTGAACCTCTGCTGTGAGTCCATTTTTAGTTTCCGATGCTTCACTTCAGGTTTACTGTATCCCTGGGACCTTCTTATTGATGATGAAAGACAGAAATTGCATCTGACTTTAAGAAAAAAGGCACAATGCCGACTTAAGTACAAGAGGACTGAAACTCCAACTTTCTATGATTTGAACCACTGCTGTGATACCAGTTTTAGATTCCGATGCTTAACTTCAGATTTACTGTATCCCTTGGACCTTCTTATTGACGATGAAACACAGAAATTGCATCCGAATTTAATACAAAAGGCACAATGCCGACTTAAGTACAAGAGGACTGAAACTCTAACTTTCTATGATTTGAACCTCTGCTGTGAGTCTAGTTTTAGTTTCCGATGCTTCACTTCAGGTTTACTGTATCCCTTGGACCTTCTTATTGACGATGAAACACAGAAATTGCATCCGAATTTAATACAAAAGGCACAATGCCGACTTAAGTACAAGAGGACTGAAACTGCAACTTTCTATGATTTTAACCTCTGCTGTGAGTCCAGTTTAAGTTTCCGATGCTTCACTTCAGGTTTACTGTATCCCATGGATCGTCTTATTGACGATGAAACACAGAAATTGCATCCGAATTTAATACAAAAGGCACAATGCCGACTTAAGTACAAGAGGACTGAAACTCTAACTTTCTATGATTTGAACCTCTGCTGTGAGTCCATTTTTAGTTTCCGATGCTTCACTTCAGGTTTACTGTATCCCTGGGACCTTCTTATTGATGATGAAAGACAGAAATTGCATCTGACTTTAAGAAAAAAGGCACAATGCCGACTTAAGTACAAGAGGACTGAAACTCCAACTTTCTATGATTTGAACCACTGCTGTGATACCAGTTTTAGATTCCGATGCTTCACTTCAGGTTTAATGTATCCCTTGGACCTTCTTATTGACGATGAAACACAGAAATTGCATCCGAATTTAATACAAAAGGCACAATGCCGACTTAAGTACAAGAGGACTGAAACTGTTAATTTCTATGATTTGAACCTCTACTGTGAGTCCAGTTTTAGTTTCCGATGCTTCACTTCAGGTTTACTGTATCCCTTGGACTTTCTTATTGACGATGAAACACAGAAATTGCATCCGAATTTAATAAAAACGACACAATGCCGACTTAAGTACAAGAGTACTGATACTCTAACTTTCTATGATTTGAACCCCTCCTGTGAGTCCAGTTTTAGTTTCCGATGCTTCACTTCAGGTTTACTGTATCCCTTGGACCTTCTTACTGACGATGAAACACAGAAATTGCATCCGAATTTAATAAATAAGGCACAATGCCGACTTAAGTACAAGAGGACTGATACTCTAACTTTCTATGATTTGAACCCCTCCTGTGAGTCCAGTTTTAGATTCCGATGCTTAACTTCAGGTTTACTGTATCCCTTGGACCTTCTTATTGACGATGAAACAAAGAAATTGCATCCGAATTTAATAAAAAAGGCACAATGCCGACTTAAGTACATGAGGACTGATACTCTAACTTTCTATGATTTGAACCCCTCCTGTGAGTCCAGTTTTAGATTCCGATGCTTCACTTCAGGTATAGTGTATCCCTTGGACCTTCTTATTGACGATAAAACATAGAAATTGCATCCGAAGTTAATACAAAAGGCACAATGCCGACTTAAGTAGAAGAGGACTGAAACTGTAACTTTCTATGATTTAAACCTCTGCTGTGAGTCCAGTTTAAGTTTCCGATGCTTCACTTCAGGTTTACTGTATCCCTTGGACCTTCCTATTGACGATGAAACACAGAAATTGCATCGGAATTTAATACAAAAGGCACAATGCGCGACTTAAGTACAAGAGGACTGAAACTGTTAATTTCAATGATTTGAACCTCTGCTGTGAGTCCAGTTTCAGTTTCCGATGCTTCACTTAAGATTTGCTGTATCCCTTGGACCTTCTTATAGACGATGCAACACAGAAATTGCATTCGAATTTAATACAAAAATCACAATGCCGACTTACGTACAAGAGGACTGAAACTCTAACTTTCTATGATTTGAATCTCTGCTGTGAGTCCAGTTTTAGTTTCCGATGCTTCACTTCAGGTTTACTGTATCCCTGGGACCTCCTTATTGACGATGAAAGACAGAAATTGCATCTGACTTTAATAAAAAAGGCACAATGCCGACTTAAGTACAAGAGGACAGATACTCTAACTTTCTATGATTTGAACCCCTCCTGTGAGTCCAGTTTTAGATTCCGATGCTTAACTTCAGGATTACTGTATCCCTTGGACCTTCTTATTGACGATGAAACACAGAAATTGCATCCGAATTTAATAAAAAAGGCACAATGCCGACCTAAGTACATGAGGACTGATACTCTAACTTTCTATGATTTGAACCCCTCCTGTGATTCCAGTTTTAAATTCCGATGCTTAACGTCAGGTTTCCTGTATCCCTTGGACCTTCTTATTGACGATGAAACACAGAAAGTGCATCCGAATTTAATACAAAAGGCACAATGCCGACTTAAGTACAAGAATACTGAAACTCTAACTTTCTATGTTTTTAACCTCTGCTGTGAGTCCAGTTTTAGTTTCCGATGCATTACTTCAGGTATACTGTATCCCTTGGACCTTCTTATTGACGATAAAACATAGAAATTGCATCCGAAGTTAATACAAAAGGCACAATGCCGACTTAAGTAGAAGAGGACTGAAACTGTAACTTTCTATGATTTAAACCTCTGCTGTGAGTCCAGTTTAAGTTTCCGATGCTTCACTTCAGGTTTACTGTATCCCTTGGACCTTCTTATTGACGATGAAACACAGAAATTGCATCCGAATTTAATACAAAATGCACAATGCCGACTTAAGTACAAGAGGACTGATACACTAACTTTCTATGATTTGAACCTCTGCTGTGAGTCCAGTTTTAGTTTCCGATGATTCACTTCAGGTTTACTGTATCCCTTGGACCTTCTTATTGACGATGAAACACAGAAATTGCATCCGAATTTAATAAAAACGACACAATGCCGACTTAAGTACAAGAGGTCTGATACTCTAACTTTCTATGATTTGAACCCCTCCTGTGAGTCCAGTTTTAGTTTCCGACGCTTCGCTTCAGGTTTACTGTATCCCTTGGACCTTCTTACTGACGATGAAACACAGAAATTGCATCCGAATTTAATAAAACGGCACAATGCCGACTTAAGTACAAGAGGACGGATACTCTAACCTTCTATGATTTGAACCTCTCCTGTGAGTCCAGTTTTAGATTCCGATGCTTAACTTCTGGTTTACTGTATCCCTTGGACCTTCTTATTGACGATGAAACACAGAAATTGCATCCGAATTTAATAGAAAAGGCACAATGCTGACTTAAGTACAAGAGGACTGATACTCTAACTTTCTATGATTTGAACCTATCCTGTGAGTCCAGTTTTAGATTCCGATGCTTCACTTCGGGTTTACTGTATCCCTTGGACCCTCTTATTGACGATGAAACACAGAAATTGCATCCGAATTCAATATAAAAGGCACAATGCCGACTTAAGTGCAAGAGGACTGAATCTCTAACTTTCTATGATTTGAACCTCTGCTGTGAGTCCAGTTTTAGTTTCCGATGCTTCACTTAAGGTTTACTGTATCCCTTGGACCTTCTTATTGACGATGAAACACAGAAATTGCATTCGAATTTAATACAAAATGCACAATGCCGACTTACGTACAAGAGGACTGAAACTCTAACTCTCTATGATTTGAACCTCTCCTGTGAGTCCAGTTTTAGATTCCGATGTTTCACTTCAGGTTTACTGTATCCCTTGGACCTTCTTATTGACGATGAAACACAGAAATTGCATTCGAATTTAATACAAAAGGCACAATGCCGACTTACGTACAAGAGGGCTGAAACTCTAACTTTCTATGATTTGAACCTCTGCTGTGAGTCCAGTTTTAGTTTCCGATGCTTAACTTCAGGTTTACTGTATCCCTTGGACCTTCTTATTGACGATGAAACATAGAAATTGCATCCGAATTTAATAAAAAAGGCACAATGCCGACTTAAGTACAAGAGGACTGATACTCTAACTTTCTATGATTTGAACCCCTCCTGTGAGTCCAGTTTTAGATTCCGATGCTTAACTTCTGGTTTACTGTATCCCTTGGACCTTCTTATTGACGATGAAACACAGAAATTGCATTCGAATTTAATAGAAAATGCACAATGCCGACTTACGTACAAGAGGACTGAAACTCTAACTTTCTATGATTTGAACCTCTGCTGTGAGTCCAGTTTTAGTTTCCGATGCTGAACTTCAGGTTTACTGTATCCCTTGGACCTTCTTATTGACGATGAAACACAGAAATTGCATTCGAATATAATACAAAAGGCACAATGCCGACTTAAGTACAAGAGGACTGAAACTGCAACTTTCTATGATTTTAACCTCTGCTGTATGTCCAGTTTAAGTTACCGATGCTTCACTTCAGGTTTACTGTATCCCATGGATCGTCTTATTGACGATGAATCACAGAAATTGCATTCGAATTTAATACAAAATGCACAATGCCGACTTACGTACAAGAGGACTGAAACTCTAACTTTCTATGATTTGAACCTCTGCTGTGAGTCCAGTTTTAGTTTCCGATGCTTAACTTCAGGTTTACTGTATCCCTTGGACCTTCTTATTGACGATGAAACACAGAAATTGCATCCGAATTTAATAAAAAAGGCACAATGCCGACTTAAGTACAAGAGGACTGATACTCTAACTTTCTATGATTTGAACCCCTCCTGTGAGTCCTGTTTTAGATTCCAATGCTTAACTTCTGGTTTACTGTATCCCTTGGACCTACTTATTGACGATGAAACACACAAATTTAATCCGAATTTAATACAAAAGGCACAATGCCGACTTAAGTACCAAAGGACTGATATTCTTACTATCTATGATTTGAACCTCTCCTGTGAGTCCAGTTTTAGATTCCGATGTTTCACTTCGGGTTTACTGTATCCCTTGGACCCTCTTATTGACGATGAAACATAGAAATTGCATCCGACTTTAATACAAAAGGCACAATGCCGACTTAAGTACAAGAGGACTGAAACTCTAATTTTCTATGAATTGAACCTCTGCTGTGAGTCCAGTTTTAGTTTCCGATGCTTCACTTCAGGTTTACTGTATCCCTTGGACCTTCTTATTGACGATGATACACACAAATTGCTTCCGAGATTAATACAAAAGGCACAATGCCGACATACGTACAAGAGGACTGAAACTCTAACTTTCTATGATTTGAACCTCTGCTGTGAGTCCAGTTTTAGTTTCCGATGCTTCACTTCACATTTACTGTATCCCTGGGACCTTCGTATTGACGATGAAACACAGAAATTGTATCCGAATTTAATAAAAAAGGCTCAATGCCGACTTAAGTACAAGAGGACTGATACTCTAACTTTCTATGACTTGAACCCCCCCTGTTGAGTCCAGTTTTAGATTCCGATGCTTAACTTCAGGTTTACTGTATCCCTTGGACCTTCTTATTGACGATGAAACACAGAAATTGCATCCGAATTTAATAAAAAAGGCACAATGCCGACTTAAGTACCAAAGGACTGATATTCTAACTATCTATGATTTGAACCTCTCCTGTGAGTCCAGTTTTAGATTCCGATGCTTCACTTCGGGTTTACTGTATCCCTTGGACCCTCTTATTGACGATGAAACATAGAAATTGCATCCGAATTTAATACAAAAGGCATAATGCCGACTTAAGTACAAGAGGACTGAAACTCTAATTTTCTATGAATTGAACCTCTGCTGTGAGTCCAGTTTCAGTTTCCGATGCTTGACTTCACATTTACTGTATCCCTGGGACCTTCTTATTGACGATGAAACACAGAAATTGCATCCGAATTTAATAAAAAAGGCATAATGCCGACTTAAATACAAGAGGACTGATACTCTAACTTTCTATGATTTGAACCCTCCTGTTGAGTCCAGTTTTAAATTCCGATGCTTAACTTCAGGTTTACTGTATCCCTTGGACCTTCTTATTGACGATGAAACACAGAAATTGCATCCGAATTTAATAAAAAAGGCACAATGCTGACTTAAGTACAAGAGGACTGATGCTCTAACTTTCTATGATTTGAACCCCTCCTGTGAGTCCAGTTTTAGATTCCGATGCTTAACTTCTGGTTTACTGTATCCCTTGGACCTTCTTATTGACGATGAAACACAGAAATTGCATTCGAATTTAATACAAAATGCACAATGCCGACTTACGTACAAGAGGACTGAAACTCTAACTTTCTATGATTTGAACCTCTGCTGTGAGTCCAGTTTTAGTTTCCGATGCTGAACTTCAGGTTTACTGTATCCCTTGGACCTTCTTATTGACGATGCAACACAGAAATTGCATTCGAATGTAATACAAAAGGCACAATGCCGACTTAAGTACAAGAGGACTGAAACTGCAACTTTCTATGATTTTAACCTCTGCTGTGAGTCCAGTTTAAGTTACCGATGCTTCACTTCAGGTTTACTGTATCCCATGGATCGTCTTATTGACGATGAAACACAGAAATTGCATTCGAATTTAATACAAAATGCACAATGCCGACTTACGTACAAGAGGACTGAAACTCTAACTTTCTATGATTTGAACCTCTGCTGTGAGTCCAGTTTTAGTTTCCGATGCTTAACTTCAGGTTTACTGTATCCCTTGGACCTTCTTATTGACGATGAAACACAGAAATTGCATCCGAATTTAATAAAAAAGGCACAATGCCGACTTAAGTACAAGAGGACTGATACTCTAACTTTCTATGATTTGAACCCCTCCTGTGAGTCCTGTTTTAGATTCCAATGCTTAACTTCTGGTTTACTGTATCCCTTGGACCTACTTATTGACGATGAAACACACAAATTGAATCCGAATTTAATACAAAAGGCACAATGCCGACTTAAGTACCAAAGGACTGATATTCTTACTATCTATGATTTGAACCTCTCCTGTGAGTCCAGTTTTAGATTCCGATGTTTCACTTCGGGTTTACTGTATCCCTTGGACCCTCTTATTGACGATGAAACATAGAAATTGCATCCGACTTTAATACAAAAGGCACAATGCCGACTTAAGTACAAGAGGACTGAAACTCTAATTTTCTATGAATTGAACCTCTGCTGTGAGTCCAGTTTTAGTTTCCGATGCTTCACTTCAGGTTTACTGTATCCCTTGGACCTTCTTATTGACGATGATACACACAAATTGCTTCCGAGATTAATACAAAAGGCACAATGCCGACATACGTACAAGAGGACTGAAACTCTAACTTTCTATGATTTGAACCTCTGCTGTGAGTCCAGTTTTAGTTTCCGATGCTTCACTTCACATTTACTGTATCCCTGGGACCTTCGTATTGACGATGAAACACAGAAATTGTATCCGAATTTAATAAAAAAGGCTCAATGCCGACTTAAGTACAAGAGGACTGATACTCTAACTTTCTATGACTTGAACCCCCCCTGTTGAGTCCAGTTTTAGATTCCGATGCTTAACTTCAGGTTTACTGTATCCCTTGGACCTTCTTATTGACGATGAAACACAGAAATTGCATCCGAATTTAATAAAAAAGGCACAATGCCGACTTAAGTACCAAAGGACTGATATTCTAACTATCTATGATTTGAACCTCTCCTGTGAGTCCAGTTTTAGATTCCGATGCTTCACTTCGGGTTTACTGTATCCCTTGGACCCTCTTATTGACGATGAAACATAGAAATTGCATCCGAATTTAATACAAAAGGCATAATGCCGACTTAAGTACAAGAGGACTGAAACTCTAATTTTCTATGAATTGAACCTCTGCTGTGAGTCCAGTTTCAGTTTCCGATGCTTGACTTCAGGTTTACTGTATCCCTTGGACCTTCTTATTGACGATGATACACACAAATTGCTTCCGAGTTTAATACAAAAGGCACAATGCCGACTTACGTACAAGAGGACTGAAACTCTAACTTTCTATGATTTGAACCTCTGCTGTGAGTCCAGTTTTAGTTTCCGATGCTTCACTTCACATTTACTGTATCCCTGGGACCTTCTTATTGACGATGAAACACAGAAATTGCATCCGAATTTAATAAAAAAGGCATAATGCCGACTTAAATACAAGGGGACTGATACTCTAACTTTCTATGATTTGAACCCTCCTGTTGAGTCCAGTTTTAGATTCCGATGCTTAACTTCAGGTTTACTGTATCCCTTGGACCTTCTTATTGACGATGAAACACAGAAATTGCATCCGAATTTAATAAAAAAGGCACAATGCTGACTTAAGTACAAGAGGACTGATGCTCTAACTTTCTATGATTTGAACCCCTCCTGTGAGTCCAGTTTAAGATTCCGATGCTTAACTTCAAGTTTACTGTATCCCTTGGACCTTCTTATTGACGATGAAACACAGAAATTGCATCCGAATTTAATACAAAATTCACAATGCCGACTTGAGTACAAGAGGACTGAAACTATAACTTTCTATGTTTTGAACCTATGCTGTGAGTCCAGTTTTAGTTTCCGATGCTTGACTTCAGGTTTACTGTATCCCTTGGACCTTCTTATTGACGATGAAACACAGAAATTGCATCCGAATTTAATACAAAAGGCACAATGCCGACTTAAGTACAAGAGGACTGAAACTCTAACTTTCTATGATTTGAACCTCTGCTGTGAGTCCAGTTTTAGTTTCCGATGCTTAACTTCAGGTTTACTGTATCCCTTGGACCTTCTTATTGACGATGAAACACAGAAATTGCATCCGAAATTTATAAAAAAGGCACAATGCCGACTTAAGTACAAGAGGACTGATACTCTAACTTTCTATGATTTGAACCCCTCCTGTGAGTCCAGTTTTAGATTCCGATGCTTAACTTCAGGTTTACTGTATCCCTTGGACCTTCTTATTGACGATGAAACACCGAAATTGCATCCGAATTTAATACAAAAGGCACAATGCCGACTTAAATACAAGAGGACTGATACTCTAACTTTCTATGATTTGAAGCTCTCCTGTGAGTCCAGTTTTAGATTCCGATGCTTCACTTCAGGTTTGCTGTATCCCTTGGACCCTCTTATTGACGATGAAACACAGAAATTTCATCCGAATTTAATACAAAAGGCACAATGCCGACTTAAGTACAAGAGGACTGAAACTCTAACTTTCAATGATTTGAACCTCTGCTGTGAGTCCAGTTTTTGTTTCCGATGCTTCACTTCAGGTTTACTGTATCCCTTGGACCTTCTTATTGACGATGAAACACAGAAATTGCATTCGAATTTAATACAAAAGGCACAATGCCGACTTAAGTACAACAGGACTGAAACTCTAACTTTCTATGATTTGAACCTCTGCTGTGAGTCCAGTTTTAGTTTCCGATGCTTCACTTCAGGTTTACTGTTTCTCTTGGACCTTCATATTGACGATGAAACACAGAAATTGCATCCGAATTTAATACAAAAGGCACAATGCCGACTTAAGGACAAGAGGACTGATACTCTAACTTTCTATGATTTGAACCTCTGCTGTGAGTCCAGTTTTAGTTTCCGATGTTTCACGTCAGGTTTACTGTATCCCTTGGACCTTCTTATTGACGATGAAACACAGAAATTGCATCCGAAATTAATAAAAAAGGTACAATGCCGACTTAAGGACAAGAGGACTGGTACTCTAACTTTCTACGATTTGAACCCCTCCTGTGAGTCCAGTTTTAGATTCCGATGCTTAACTTCAGGTTTACTGTATCCCTTGGACCTTCTTATTGACGATGAAACACAGAAATTGCATCCGAATTTAATACAAAAGGCACAATGCCGACTTAAGTACAAGTGGACTGAAACTGTAACATTCTATGATCTGAACCACTGCTGTGAGACCAGTTTTAGATTCCGATGCTTAACTTCAGGTTTACTGTATCCCTTGGACCTTCTTATTGACGATGAAACACAGAAACTGGATCCGAATTTAATACAAACTGCACAATGCCGACTTAAGTACAGGAATACTAATACTCTAACTTTCTATGATTTGAACCCCTCCTGTGAGTCCAGTTTTAGATTCCGATGCTTAACTTCTGGTTTACTGTATCCCTTGGACCTTCTTATTGACGATGAAACACAGAAATTGCATCCGAATTTAATACAAAAGGCACAATGCCGACTTAAGTACAAGAGGACTGAAACTCTAACTTTCTATGATTTGAACCTCTGCTGTGAGTCCAGTTTTAGTTTATGATGCTTCACTTCAGGTTTACTGTATCCCTTGGACCTTCTTATTGACAATGAAACACAGAAATTGCTTCCGAATTTAATAAAAAAAGGCACAATGCCGACTGAAGTGCGAGAGGACTGATACTCTAACTTTCTATGATTTGATCCCCTCCTGTGAGTCCAGTTTTAGTTTCCGATGCTTCACTTCAGGTTTACTGTATCCCTTGGATCTTCTTATTGACGATGAAACACAGAAATTGCATCCGAATTCAATACAAAAGGCACAATGCCGACTTAAGTACCAAAGGACTGATATTCTAACTATCTATGATTTAAACCTCTCCTGTGAGTCCCGTTTTAGATTCCGATGCTTCACTTCGGGTTTACTGTATCCCTTGGACCCTCTTATTGACGATGAAACACAGAAATTGCATCCGAATTTAATACAAAAGGCACAATGCCGACTTAAGTACAAGAGGACTGAAACTCTAATTTTCTATGAATTGAACCTCTGCTGTGAGTCCAGTTTTAGTTTCCGATGCTTCACGTCAGGTTTACTGTATCCCTGGGACCTTCTTATTGACGATGAAACACAGATATTGCATCCGAATTTAATAAAAAAGGCACAATGCCGACTTAAGTACAAGAGGACTGATACTCTAACTTTCTATGATTTGAACCCCTCCTGTTGAGTCCAGTTTTAGATTCCGATGCTTAACTTCAGGTTTACTGTATCCCTTGGACCTTCTTATTGACGATGAAACACAGAAATTGCATCCGAATTTAATAAAAAAGGCACAATGCCGACTTAAGTACAAGAGGACTGATGCTCTAACTTTCTATGATTTGAACCCCTCCTGTGAGTCCAGTTTTAGATTCCGATGCTTAACTTCAGGTTTACTGCATCCCTTGGACCTTCTTATTGACGATGAAACACCGAAATTGCATCCGAATTTAATAAAAAAGGCACAATGCTGACTTAAGTACAAGAGGACTGATACTCTAACTTTCTATGATTTGAACCCCTCCTGTGAGTCCAGTTTAAGATTCCGATGCTTAACTTCAAGTTTACTGTATCCCTTGAACCTTCTTATTGACGATGAAACACCGAAATTGCATCCGAATTTAATACAAAAGGCACAATGCCGACTTAAATACAAGAGGACTGATACTCTAACTTTCTATGATTTGAAGCTCTCCTGTGAGTCGAGTTTTAGATTCCGATGCCTCACTTCAGGTTTGCTGTATCCCTTGGACCCTCTTATTGACGATGAAACACAGAAATTTCATTCGAATTTAATACAAAAGGCACAATGCCGACTTAAGTACAAGAGGACTGAAACTCTAACTTTCAATGATTTGAACCTCTGCTGTGAGTCCAGTTTTAGTTTCCGATGCTTCACTTCAGGTTTACTGTATCCCTTGGACCTTCTTATTGACGATGAAACACAGAAATTGCATTCGAATTTAATACAAAAGGCACAATGCCGACTTAAGTACAAGAGGACTGAAACTCTAACTTTCTATGATTTCAACCTCTGCTGTGAGTCCAGTTTTAGTTTCCGATGCTTCACTTCAGGTTTACTGTATCCCTTGGACCTTCTTATTGACGATGAAACACAGAAATTGCATCCGAATTTAATACAAAAGCACAATGCCGACTTAAGTACAAGAGGACTGATACTCTAACTTTCTATGATTTGAACCTCTGCTGTGAGTCCAGTTTTAGTTTCCGATACTTCACGTCAGGTTTACTGTATCCCTTGGACCTTCTTATTGACGATGAAACACAGAAATTGCATCCGAAATTAATAAAAAAGTCAGAATGACGACTTAAGTACAAGAGAACTGGTACTCTAACTTTCTATGATTTGAACCCCTCCTGTGAGTCCAGTTTTAGATTCCGATGCTTAACTTCAGGTTTACTGTACCCTTGGACCTTCTTATTGACGATGAAACACAGAAATTTCATCCGAATTTAATACAAAATTCACAATGCCGACTTGAGTACAAGAGGACTGAAACTATAACTTTCTATGTTTTGAACCTATGCTGTGAGTCCAGTTTTAGTTTCCGATGCTTGACTTCAGGTTTACTGTATCCCTTGGACCTTCTTATTGACGATGAAACACAGAAATTGCATCCGAATTTAATACAAAAGGCACAATGCCGACTTAAGTACAAGAGGACTGAAACTCTAACTTTCTATGATTTGAACCTCTGCTGTGAGTCCAGTTTTAGTTTCCGATGCTTAACTTCAGGTTTACTGTATCCCTTGGACCTTCATATTGACGATGAAACACAGAAATTGGATCCGAATTTAATACAAAATGCACAATGCCGACTTAAGTACAAGAATACTAATACTCTAACTTTCTATGATTTGAACCCCTCCTGTGAGTCCAGTTTTAGATTCCGATGCTTAACTTCTGGTTTACTGTATCCCTTGGACCTTCCTATTGACGATGAAACACAGAAATTGCATCCGAATTTAATACAAAAGGCACAATGCCGACTTAAGTACAAGAGGACTGAAACTCTAACTTTCTATGATTTGAACCTCTGCTGTGAGTCCAGTTTTAGTTTATGATGCTTCACTTCAGGTTTACTGTATCCCTTGGATCTTCTTATTGACAATGAAACACAGAAATTGCTTCCGAATTTAATAAAAAAGGCACAATGCCGACTGAGGTACAAGAGGACTGATACTCTAACTTTCTATGATTTGATCCCCTCCTGTGAGTCCAGTTTTAGTTTCCGATGCTTCACTTCAGGTTTACTGTATCCCTTGGATCTTCTTATTGACGATGAAACACAGAAATTGCATCCGAATTTAATAAAAAAGCACAATGCCGACTTAAGTACAAGAGGACTGAAACTCTAACTTTCTATGATTTGAACCTCTGCTGTGAGTCTAGTTTTAGCTTCCGATGCTTCACTTCAGGTTTACTGTATCCTTTGGACCTTCTTATTGACGATGAAACACAGAAATTGCATCCGAATTTAATACAAAAGGCACAATGCCGACTTAAGTACAAGAGAACTGAAACTGCAACTTTCTATGATTTGAACCTCTGCTGTGAGTCCAGTTTAAGTTTCCGATGATTCACTTCAGGTTTACTGTATCCCTTGGATCGTCTTATTGACGATGAAACACAGAAATTGCATCCGAATTTAATACAAAAGGCACAATGCCGACTTAAGTACAAGAGGACTGAAACTCTAACTTTCTATTATTTGAACCTCTGCTATGAGTCTAGTTTTAGTTTCCGATGCTTCACTTCAGGTTTACTGTATTCCTTGGACCTTCTTATTGACGATGAAACACAGAAATTGCATCCGAATTTAATACAAAAGGCACAATGCCGACTTAAGTACAAGAGGACTGAAACTGTAACTTTCTATGATTTGAACCTCTTGTGTAAGTCCAGTTTAAGTTTCCGATGCTTCACTTCAGATTTATTGTATCCCTTGGACCTTCTCATTGACGATGAAACACAGAAATTGCATCCGAATTTAATACAAAAGGCACAATGCCGACTTAAGTACAAGAGGACTGATACTCTAACTTTCTATGATTTGAACCTCTGTTGTGAGTCCAGTTTTAGTTTCCGATGCTTCACTTCAGGTTTACTGTATCCCTTGGACCTTCTTATTGACGATGAAACACAGAAATTGCATCCGAATTTAATATAAAAGGCACAATGCCGACTTAAGTACAAGAGGACTGATACTCTAACTTTCTGTGATTTGAACCCCTCCTGTGAGTCCAGTTTTAGATTCCGATGCTTAACTTCAGGTTTACTGTATCCCTTGGACCTTCTTATTGACGATGAAACACTGAAATTGCAACCGAATTTAATAAAAACGACACAATGCCGACTTAAGTACAAGAGGACTGATACTCTAACATTCTATGATTTGAACCCCTCCTGTGAGTCGAGTTTTAGTTTCCGATGCTTCACTTCAGGTTTACTGTATCCCTTGGACCTTCTTACTGACGATGAAACACAGAAATTGCATCGGAATTTAATAAAAAAGGCACAATGCCGACTTAAGTACAAGAGGACTAATACTCTAACTTTCTATGATTTGAACCCCTCCTGTGAGTCCAGTTTTAGATTCCGATGCTTCACTTCGGGTTTACTGTATTCCTTGGACCCTCTTATTGACGATGAAATACAGAAATTGCATCCGAATTTAATACAAAAGGCACAATGCCGACTTAAGTGCAAGAGGACTGAATCTCTAACTTTCTATGATTTGAACCTATCCTGTGAGTCCAGTTTTAGTTTCCGATGCTTCACTTAAGGTTTACTGTATCCCGTTGACCTTCTTATTGACGATGAAACATTGAAATTGCATCCGAAGTTAATACAAAAGGCACAATGCCGACTTAAGTAGAAGAGGACTGAAACTGTAACTTTCTATGATTTGAACCTCTGCTGTGAGTCCAGTTCAAGTTTCCGATGCTTCACTTCAGGTTTACTGTATCCCTTGGACCTTCTTATTGACGATGAAACACAGAAATTGCATCCGAATTTAATACAAAAGGCACAATGCAGACTTAAGTACAAGAGGACTGATACTCTAACTTTCTAATATTTGAACCTCTGCTGTGAGTCCAGTTTTAGTTTCCGATGCTTCACTTCAGGTTTACTGTATCCCTTGGACCTTCTTATTGACGATGAAACACAGAAATTGCATCCGAATTTAATATAAAAGGCACAATGCCGACTTAACTACAAGAGGACTGATACTCTAACTTTCTATGATTTGAACCCCTCCGGTTAGTCCAGTTTTAGTTTCCGATGCTTCACTTCAGATTTACTGTATCCCTTGGACCTTCTTACTGACGATGAAACACAGAAATTGCATCCGAATTTAATACAAAAGGCACAATGCAGACTTAAGTACAAGAGGACTGATACTCTAACTTTCGATGATTTGAACCTCTCCTGTGAGTCCAGTTTTAGATTCCGATGCTTCACTTCAGGTTTACTGTATCCCTTGGACCCTCTTATTGACGATGAAACACAGAAATTGCATTCGAATTTAATACAAAAGGCACAATGCCGACTTAAGTACAAGAGGACTGAATCTCTAACTTTCTATGATTTGAACCTCTGCTGTGAGTCCAGTTTTAGTTTCCGATGCTTCACTTCAGGTATACTGTATCCCTTGGACCTTCTTATTGACGATGAAACATAGAAATTGCATCCGAAGTTAATACAAAAGGCACAATGCCGACATAAGTACAAGAGGACTGATACTCTAACTCTCTATGATTTGAAACCCTCCTGTGAGTCCAGTTTCAGATTCCGATGTCTAACTTCTGGTTTACTGTATCCCTAGGACCTTCTTATTGACGATGAAACACAGAAATTGCATCCGAATTTAATACAAAAGGCACAATGCCGACTTAAGTACAAGAGTACTGAAACTCTAACTTTTTTATGATTTGAACCTCTGCTGTGAGTCCAGTTTTAGTTTCCGATACTTCACTTCAGGTTTACTGTATTCCTTGGACCTTCTTATTGAAGATGAAACACAGAAATTGTATCCGAATTTAATACAAAAAGCACAATGCCGACTTAAGTAAAAGAGGACTGATACTCTGACTTTCTATGATTTGAACCTCTCCTGTGAGTCCAGTTTTAGATTCCGATGCTTCACTTCGGGTTTACTGTATCCCTTGGACCCTCTTATTGACGATGAAACACAGAAATTGCATCCGAATTTAATACAAAAGGCACAATGCCGACTTAAGTACATGAGGACTGAAACGCTAACTTTCTATGATTTGAACCTCTGCCGTGAGTCCAGTTTTAGTTTCCGATGCTTAACTTCAGGTTTACTGTATCCCTTGGACCTTCTTATTGACGATGAAACACAGAAATTGCATCCGAATTCAATACAAAAGGCACAATGCCGAATTAAGTGCAAGAGGACTGAATCTCTAACTTTCTATGATGTGAACCTCTGCTGTGAGTCCAGTTTTAGTTTCCGATGCTTCACTTAATGTTTACTGTATCCCTTGGACCTTCTTATTGACGATGAAACACAGAAATTGCATTCGAATTTAATACAAAAGGCACAATGCCGACTTACGTACAAGAGGACTGAAACTCTAACTTTCTATGATTTGAACCTCTGTTGTGAGTCCAGTTTTAGTTTCCGATGCTTAACTTCAGGTTTACTGTATTCCTTGGACCTTCTTATTGACGATGAAACACAGAAATTGCATCCGAATTTAATACAAAAGGCACAATGCCGACTTAAGTACAAGAGGACTGAAACTGAAACTTTCTATGATTTGACCCTCTTCTGTAAGTCCAGGTTAAGTTTCCGATGCTTCACTTCAGATTTACTGTATCCCTTGGACCTTCTTATTGACGATGAAACACAGAAATTGCATCCGAATTTAATACAAAAGGCACAACGCCGACTAAAGTACAAGAGGACTGATACTCTAACTTTCTATGATTTGAACCTCTGCTGTGAGTCCAGTTTTAGTTTCCGATACTTCACTTCAGGTTTACTGTATCCCTGGGACCTTCTTATTGACGTTGAAAGACAGAAATTGCATCTGACTTTAATAAAAAAGGCACAAAGCCGACTTAAGTACAAGAGGACTGAAACTTTAACTAACTATGATTTGAACCACTGCTGTGAGACCAGTTTTAAATTCCGATGCTTAACTTCAGATTTACTGTATCCCTTGGACCTTCTTATTGACGATGAAACACAGAAATTGCATCCCAATTTAATACAAAAGGCACAATGCCGACTTAAGTACAAGGGGAATGAAACTGCAACTTTCTATGATTTGAACCTCTGCTGTGAGTCCAGTTTAAGTTTCCGATGCTTCACTTCAGGTTTTCTGTATCCCTTGGATCGTCTTATTGACGATGAAACACAGAAATTGCATCCGAAATTAATACAAAAGGCACAATGCCGACTTAAGTACAAGAGGACTGAAACTCTAACTTTCTATGATTTGAACCTCTGCTGTGAGTCTAGTTTTAGTTTCCGATGCTTCACTTCTGGTTTACTGTATTCCTTGGACATTCTTATTGACGATGAAACACAGAAATTGCATCCGAATTTAATACAAAAGGCACAATGCCGACTTAAGTACAAGAGGACTGATACTCTAACTTTCTATGATTTGAACCTCTGCAGTGAGTCCAGTTTTAGTTTCCGATGCTTCACTTCAGGTTTACTGTATCCCTTGGACATTCTTATTGACGATGAAACACAGAAATTGCATCCGAATTTAATATAAAAGGCACAATGCCGACTTAAGGACAAGTGGACTGATACTCTAACATTCTATGATTTGAACGCCTCCTGTGAGTCCAGTTTTAGATTCCGATGCTTAACTTCAGGTTTACTGTATTGCTTGGACCTTCTTATTGACGATGAAACACAGAAATTGCATCCGAATTTAATAAAAACGACACAATGCCGACTTAAGTACAACAGGACTGATACTCTAACTTTCTATGATTTGAACCCCTCCTGTGAGTCCAGTTTTAGTTTCCGATGCTTCACTTCAGGTTTACTGCATCCCTTGGACCTTCTTACTGACGATGAAACACAGAAATTGCATCCGAATTTAATAAAAAAGGCACAATGCCGACTTATGTACAAGAGGACTGATACTCTAACTTTCTATGATTTGAACCCCTCCTGTGAGTCCAGTTTTAGATTCCGATGCTTAACGTCTGGTTTACTGTATCCCTTGGACCTTCTTATTGACGATGAAACACAGAAATTGCATCCGAATTTAATAGAAAAGGCACAATGCCGACTTAAGTACAAGAGGACTGATACTCCAACTTTCTATGATTTGAACCTCTCCTGTGAGTCCAGTTTTAGATTCCGATGCTTCACTTCGGGTTTACTGTATCCCTTGGACCCTCTTATTGACGATGAAACACAGAAATTGCATCCGAATTCAATACAAAAGGCACAATGCCGACTTAAGTGCAAGAGGACTGAATCTCTAACTTTCTATGATTTGAACCTCTGCTGTGAGTCCAGTTTTAGTTTCCGATGCTTCACTTAAGGTTTACTGTATCCCTTGGACCTTCTTATTGACGATGAAACACAGAAATTGCATTCGAATTTAATGAAAAAGGCACAATGCCGACTTACGTACAAGAGGACTGAAACTCTAACTTTCTATGATTTGAACCTGTGCTGTGAGTCAAATTTTAGTTTCCGATGCTTCACTTCAGGTTTACTGTAGCCCTGGACCTTCTTATTGACGATGAAAGACAGAAATTGCATCTGACTTTAATAAAAAAGGCACAATGCCGACTTAAGTACAAGAGGACAGATACTCTAACTTTCTATGATTTGAACCCCTCCAGTGAGTCCAGTTTTAGATTCCGATGCTTAACTTCAGGTTTACTGTATCCCTTGGACCTTCTTATTGACGATGAAACACAGAAATTGCATCCGAATTTAATACAAAAGGCACAATGCCGACTTAAGTACAAGAGGACTGATACTCTAACTTTCGATGATTTGAACCTCTCCTGTGAGTCCAGTTTTAGATTCCGATGCTTCACTTCAGGTTTACTGTATCCCTTGGACCTTCTTATTGACGATGAAACACAGAAATTGCATCCGAATTCAATACAAAAGGCACAATGCCGAATTAAGTGCAAGAGGACTGAATCTCTAACTTTCTATGATTTGAACCTCTGCTGTGAGTCCAGTTTTAGTTTCCGATGCTTCACTTAATGTTTACTGTATCCCTTGGACCTTCTTATTGACGATGAAACACAGAAATTGCATTCGAATTTAATACAAAAGGCACAATGCCGACTTACGTACAAGAGGACTGAAACTCTAACTTTCTATGATTTGAACCTCTGTTGTGAGTCCAGTTTTAGTTTCCGATGCTTAACTTCAGGTTTACTGTATTCCTTGGACCTTCTTATTGACGATGAAACACAGAAATTGCATCCGAATTTAATACAAAAGGCACAATGCCGACTTAAGTACAAGAGGACTGAAACTAAAACTTTCTATGATTTGAACCTCTTCTGTAACCCAGTTTAAGTTTCCGATGCTTCACTTCAGATTTACTGTATCCCTTGGACCTTCTTATTGACGATGAAACACAGAAATTGCATCCGAATTTAATACAAAAGGCACAATGCCGACTAAAGTACAAGAGGACTGATACTCTAACTTTCTATGATTTGAACCTCTGCTGTGAGTCCAGTTTTAGTTTCCGATGCTTCACTTCAGGTTTACTGTATCCCTGGGACCTTCTTATTGACGTTGAAAGACAGAAATTGCATCTGACTTTAATAAAAAAGGCACAAAGCCGACTTAAGTACAAGAGGACTGAAACTTTAACTATCTATGATTTGAACCACTGCTGTGAGACCAGTTTTAAATTCCGATGCTTAACTTCAGATTTACTGTATCCCTTGGACCTTCTTATTGACGATGAAACACAGAAATTGCATCCCAATTTAATACAAAAGGCACAATGCCGACTTAAGTACAAGGGGAATGAAACTGCAACTTTCTATGATTTGAACCTCTGCTGTGAGTCCAGTTTAAGTTTCCGATGCTTCACTTCAGGTTTTCTGTATCCCTTGGATCGTCTTATTGACGATGAAACACAGAAATTGCATCCGAAATTAATACAAAAGGCACAATGCCGACTTAAGTACAAGAGGACTGAAACTCTAACTTTCTATGATTTGAACCTCTGCTGTGAGTCTAGTTATAGTTTCCGATGCTTCACTTCTGGTTTACTGTATTCCTTGGACATTCTTATTGACGATGAAACACAGAAATTGCATCCGAATTTAATACAAAAGGCACAATGCCGACTTAAGTACAAGAGGACTGATACTCTAACTTTCTATGATTTGAACCTCTGCAGTGAGTCCAGTTTTAGTTTCCGATGCTTCACTTCAGGTTTACTGTATCCCTTGGACATTCTTATTGACGATGAAACACAGAAATTGCATCCGAATTTAATATAAAAGGCACAATGCCGACTTAAGTACAAGTGGACTGATACTCTAACATTCTATGATTTGAACCCCTCCTGTGAGTCCAGTTTTAGATTCCGATGCTTAACTTCAGGTTTACTGTATTGCTTGGACCTTCTTATTGACGATGAAACACAGAAATTGCATCCGAATTTAATAAAAACGACACAATGCCGACTTAAGTACAACAGGACTGATACTCTAACTTTCTATGATTTGAACCCCTCCTGTGAGTCCAGTTTTAGTTTCCGATGCTTCACTTCAGGTTTACTGTATCCCTTGGACCTTCTTACTGACGATGAAACACAGAAATTGCATCCGAATTTAATAAAAAAGGCACAATGCCGACTTAAGTACAAGAGGACTGATACTCTAACTTTCTATGATTTGAACCCCTCCTGTGAGTCCAATTTTTAGTTTCCGATGCTTCACTTCAGGTTTACTGTATCCCTTGGACCTTCCTACTGACGGTGAAACACAGAAATTGCATCCGAATTTAATAAAAAAAGGCATAATGCCGACTTAAGTACAAGAGGACTGATACTCTAACTTTCTTTGATTTGAACCCCTACTGTGAGTCCAGTTTTAGATTCCGATGCTTAACTTCTGGTTTGCTGTATCCCTTGGACCTTCTTATTGACGATGAAACACAGAAATTGCATCCGAATTTAATAGAAAAGGCACAATGTCGACTTAAGTACAAGAGGACTGATACTCTAACTTTCTATGATTTGAACCTCTCCTGTGAGTCCAGTTTTAGATTCCGATGCTTCACTTCGGGTTTACTGTATCCCTTGGACCCTCTTATTGACGATGAAACACAGAAATTGCATCCGATTTTAATACAAAAGGCACAATGCCGACTTAAGTGCAAGAGGACTGAATCTCTAACTTTCTATGATTTGAACCTCTGCTGTGAGTCCAGTTTTAGTTTCCGATGCTTCACTTAAGGTTTGCTGTATCCCTTGGACCTTCTTATTGACGATGAAACACAGAAATTGCATTCGAATTTAATACAAAAGGCACAATGCCAACTTACGTACAAGAGGACTGAAACTCTAACTTTCTATGATTTGAACCTCTGCTGTGAGTCCAGTTTTAGTTTCCGATGCTTCACTTCAGGATTACTGTAACCCTGGGACCTTCTTATTGACGATGAAAGACAGAAATTGCATTCGAATTTAATACAAAAGGCACAATGCCAACTTACGTACAAGAGGACTGAAACTCTAACTTTCTATGATTTGAACCTCTGCTGTGAGTCCAGTTTTAGTTTCCGATGCTTCACTTCAGGTTTACTGTAACCCTGGGACCTTCTTATTGACGATGAAAGACAGAAATTGCATCTGACTTTAATAAAAAAGGCACAATGCCGACTTAAGTACAAGAGGACAGATACTCTAACTTTCTATGATTTGAACCCTCCTGTGAGTCCAGTTTTAGATTCCGATGCTTAACTTCAGGTTTACCGTATCCCTTGGACCTTCTTATTGACGATGAAACACAGAAATTGCATCCGAATTTAATACAAAAGGCACAATGCCGACTTAAGTGCAAGAGGACTGAATCTCTAACTTTCCATGATTTGAACCTCTGCTGTGAGACCAGTTTTAGTTTCCGATGCTTCACTTAAGGTTTGCTGTATCCCTTGGACCTTCTTATTGACGATGAAACACATAAATTGCATTCGAATTTAACACAAAAGGCACAATGCCGACTTACGTACAAGAGGACTGAAACTCTAACTTTCTATGATTTGAACCTCTGCTGTGAGTCCAGTTTTAGTTTCCGATGCTTCACTTCAGATTTACTGTATCCCTGGGACCTTCTTATTGACGTTGAAAGACAGAAATTGCATCTGACTTTAATAAAAAAGGCACAATGCCGACTTAAGTACAAGAGGTCTGAAACTCTAACTTTCTATGATTTGAACCACTGCTGTGAGACCAGTTTTAGATTCCGATGCTTAACTTCAGATTTACTGTATCCCTTGGACCTTCATATTGACGATGAAACAAAGAAATTGCATCCGAATTTAATACAAAAGGCACAATGCCGACTTAAGTACAAGAGGACTGAAACTCTAACTTTCTATGATTTGAACCTCTGCTGTGAGTCTAGTTTTAGTTTCCGATGCTTCACTTCAGGTTTACTGTATCCCTTGGACCTTCTTATTGACGATGAAACGCAGAAATTGCATCCGAATTTAATACAAAAGGCACAATGCCGACTTAAGTACAAGAGGACTGAATCTGCAACTTTCTATGATTTGAACCTCTGCTGTGAGACCAGTTTAAGTTTCCGATGCTTCACTTCAGGTTTACTGTATTCCTTGGACCTTCTTATTGACGATGAAACACAGAAATTGCATCCGAATTTAATACAAAAGGCACAATGCCGACTTAAGTACAAGAGGACTGAATCTGTAACTTTCTATGATTTGAACCTCTTCTGTAAGTCCAGTTTAAGTTTCCGATGCTTCACTTCAGATTTACTGTATCCCTTGGACCTTCTCATTGACGATGAAACACAGAAATTGCATCCGAATTTAATACAAAAGGCACAATGCCGACTTAAGTACAAGAGGACTGATACTCTAACTTTCTATGATTTGAACCTCATTTGTGAGTCCAGTTTTAGTTTCCGATGCTTCACGTCAGGTTTACTGTATCCCTTGGACCTTCTTATTGACGATGAAACACAGAAATTGCATCCGAATATAATATAAAAGGCACAATGCCGACTTAAGTACAAGAGGACTGATACTCTAACTTTCTATGATTTGAACCCCTCCTATGAGTCCAGTTTTAGATTCCGATGCTTAACTTCAGGTTTACTGTATCCCTTGGACCTTCTTATTGACGATGAAACACAGAAATTGCAACCGAATTTAATAAAAACGACATAATGCCGACTTAAGTAGAAGAGGACTGATACTCTAACATTCTATGATTTGAACCCCTCCTGTGAGTCCAGTTTTAGATTCCGATGCTTAACTTCAGGTTTACCGTATCCCTTGGACCTTCTTATTGACGATGAAACACAGAAATTGCATTCGAATTTAATACAAAAGGCACAATGCCGACTTACGTACAAGAGGACTGAAACTCTAACTTTCTATGATTTGAACCTCTGCTGTGAGTCCAGTTTTAGTTTCCGATGCTTCACTTCAGGTTTACTGTATCCCTTGGACCTTCTTATTGACGTTGAAAGACAGAAATTGCATCTGACTTTAATAAAAAAGGCACAATGCCGACTTAAGTACAAGAGGACTGAAACTCTAACTTTCTATTATTTGAACCACTGCTGTGAGACCAGTTTTAGATTCCGATGCTTAACTTCAGATTTACTGTATCCCTTGGACCTTCATATTGACGATGAAACAAAGAAATTGCATCCGAATTTAATACAAAAGGCACAATGCCGACTTAAGTACAAGAGGACTGAAACTCTAACTTTCTATGATTTGAACCTCTGCTGTGAGTCTAGTTTTAGTTTCCGATGCTTCACTACAGGTTTACTGTGTCCCTTGGACCTTCTTATTGACGATGAAACACAGAAATTGCATCCGAATTTAATACAAAAGGCACAATGCCGACTTAAGTACAAGAGGACTGAATCTGCAACTTTCTATGATTTGAACCTCTGCTGTGAGTCCAGTTTAAGTTTCCGATGCTTCACTTAAGGTTTACTGTATTCCTTGGACCTTCTTATTGACGATGAAACACAGAAATTGCATCCGAATTTAATACAAAAGGCACAATGCCGACTTAAGTACAAGAGGACTGAATCTGTAACTTTCTATGATTTGAACCTCTTCTGTAAGTCCAGTTTAAGTTTCCGATGCTTCACTTCAGATTTACTGTATCCCTTGGACCTTCTCATTGACGATGAAACACAGAAATTGCATCCGAATTTAATACAAAAGGCACAATGCCGACTTAAGTACAAGAGGACTGATACTCTAACTTTCTATGATTTGAACCTCTGTTGTGAGTCCAGTTTTAGTTTCCGATGCTTCACTTCAGGTTTACTGTATCCCTTGGACCTTCTTATTGACGATGAAACACAGAAATTGCATCCGAATTTAATATAAAAGGCACAATGCCGACTTAAGTACAAGAGGACTGATACTCTAACTTTCTATGATTTGAACCCCTCCTGTGAGTCCAGTTTTAGATTCCGATGCTTAACTTCAGGTTTACTGTATCCCTTGGACCTTCTTATTGACGATGAAACACAGAAATTGCAACCGAATTTAATAAAAACGACACAATGCCGACTTAAGTAGAAGAGGACTGATACTCTAACATTCTATGATTTGAACCCCTCCTGTGAGTCCAGTTTTAGTTTCCGATGCTTCACTTCAGGTTTACTGTATCCCTTGGACCTTCTTACTGACGATGAAACACAGAAATTGCATCCGAATTTAATAAAAAAGGCACAATGCCGACTTAAGTACAAGAGGACTGATACTCTAACTTTCTATGATTTGAACCCCTCCTGTGAGTCCAGTTTTAGATTCCGATGCTTCACTTCGGGTTTACTGTATTCCTTGGACCCTCTTATTGACGATGAAACACAGAAATTGCATCCGAATTTAATACAAAAGGCACAATGCCGACTTAAGTGCAAGAGGACTGAATCTCTAACTTTCTATGATTTGAACCTATCCTGTGAGTCCAGTTTTAGTTTCCGATGCTTCACTTAATTTTGCTGTATCCCTTGGACCTTCTTATTGACGGTGAAACACAGAAATTGCATTCGAATTTAATACAAAAGACACAATGCCGACTTACGTACAAGAGGACTGAAACTCTAACTTTCTATGATTTGAACCTCTGCTGTGAGTCCAGTTTTAGTTTCCGATGCTTCACTTCAGGTTTACTGTATCCCGTTGACCTTCTTATTGACGATGAAACATTGAAATTGCATCCGAAGTTAATACAAAAGGCACAATGCCGACTTAAGTAGAAGAGGACTGAAACTGTAACTTTCTATGATTTGAACCTCTGCTGTGAGTCCAGTTCAAGTTTCCGATGCTTCACTTCAGGTTTACTGTATTCCTTGGACCTTCTTATTGACGATGAAACACAGAAATTGCATCCGAATTTAATACAAAAGGCACAATGAAGACTTAAGTACAAGAGGACAGATACTCTAACTTTCTATGATTTGAACCTCTGCTGTGAGTCCAGTTTTAGTTTCCGATGCTTCACTTCAGGTTTACTGTATCCCTTGGACCTACTTATTGACGATGAAACACAGAAATTGCATCCGAATTTAATAGAAAAGGCACAATGCCGACTTAAGTACAAGAGGACTGATACTCCAACTTTCTATGAATTGAACCTCTCCTGTGAGTCCAGTTTTAGATTCCGATGCTTCACTTCGGGTTTACTGTATCCCTTGGACCCTCTTATTGACGATGAAACACAGAAATTGCATCTGACTTTAATAAAAAAGGCACAATGCCGACTTAAGTACAAGAGGACTGAAACTCTAACTTTCTATGATTTGAACCACTGCTGTGAGACCAGTTTTAGATTCCGATGCTTAACTTCAGATTTACTGTATCCCTTGGACCTTCATATTGACGATGAAACAAAGAAATTGCATCCGAATTTAATACAAAAGGCACAATGCCGACTTAAGTACAAGAGGACTGAAACTCTAACTTTCTATGATTTGAACCTCTGCTGTGAGTCTAGTTTTAGTTTCCGATGCTTCACTTCAGGTTTACTGTGTCCCTTGGACCTTCTTATTGACGATGAAACACAGAAATTGCATCCGAATTTAATACAAAAGGCACAATGCCGACTTAAGTACAAGAGGACTGAATCTGCAACTTTCTATGATTTGAACTTCTGCTGTGAGTCCAGTTTAAGTTTCCGATGCTTCACTTCAGGTTTACTGTATTCCTTGGACCTTCTTATTGACGATGAAACACAGAAATTGCATCCGAATTTAATACAAAAGGCACAATGCCGACTTAAGTACAAGAGGACTGAATCTGTAACTTTCTATGATTTGAACCTCTTCTGTAAGTCCAGTTTAAGTTTCCGATGCTTCACTTCAGATTTACTGTATCCCTTGGACCTTCTCATTGACGATGAAACACAGAAATTGCATCCGAATTTAATACAAAAGGCACAATGCCGACTTAAGTACAAGAGGACTGATACTCTAACTTTCTATGATTTGAACCTGTGTTGTGAGTCCAGTTTTAGTTTCCGATGCTTCACTTCAGGTTTACTGTATCCCTTGGACCTTCTTATTGACGATGAAACACAGAAATTGCATCCGAATTTAATATAAAAGGCACAATGCCGACTGAAGTACAAGAGGACTGATACTCTAACTTTCTATGATTTGTACCCCTCCTGTGAGTCCAGTTTTAGATTCCGATGCTTAACTTCAGGTTTACTGTATCCCTTGGACCTTCTTATTGACGATGAAACACAGAAATTGCATCCGAATTTAATAAAAAAGGCACAATGCCGACTTAAGTACAAGAGGACTGATACTCTAACTTTCTATGATATGAACCCCTCCTGTGAGCCCAGTTTTAGATTCCGATGCATATTCTCTGGTTTACTGTATCCCTTGGACCTTCTTACTGACGATGAAACACAGATATTGCATCCGAATTTAATACAAACGGCACAATGCCGACTTGAGTAAAAGAGGACTGATACTCTAATTTTCTATGATTTGAACCTCTCCTGTGAGTCCAGTTTTAGATTCCGATGCTTCACTTCGGGTTTACTGTATCCCTTGGACCCTCTTATTGACTATGAAACACAGAAATTTCATCCGAATTTAATACAAAAGGCACAATGCCGACTTAAGTACATGAGGACTGAAAGTCTAACTTTCTATGATTTTAACCTCTGCTGTGAGACCAGTTTTAGTTTCCGATGCTTCACTTCAGGTTTACTGTATCCCTTGGACCTTCTTATTGACGATGAAACACAGAATGTGCATCCGAATTTAATACAAAAGGCACAATGCCGACTTACGTACAAGAGGACTGAAACTCTAACTTTCTATGATTTGAACCTCTGCTGTGAGTCCAGTTTTAGTTTCCGATGCTTAACTTCAGGTTTACTGTATCCCTTGGACCTTCTTATTGACGATGAAACACAGGAATTGCATCCGAATTTAATACAAAAGGCACATTGCCGACTTAAGTACAAGAGGACTGATACTCTAACATTCGATGATTTGAACCTCTCCTGTGAGTCCAGTTTTTGATTCCGATGCTTCACTTCAGGTTTACTGTATCCCTTGGACCCTCTTATTGACGATGAAACACAGAAATTGCATCCGAATTTAATACAAAAGGCACAATGCCGACATAAGTACAAGAGGACTGAATCTCTAACTTTCTATGATTTGAACCTCTGCTGTGAGTCCAGTTTTAGTTTCCGATGCTTCACTTCAGGTATACTGTATCCCTTGGACCTTCTTATTGACGATGAAACATAGAAATTGCATCCGAAGTTAATACAAAAGGCACAATGCAGACTTAAGTACAAGAGGACTGATACTCTAACTTTCTATGATTTGAACCCCTCGTGTGAGTCCAGTTTTAGATTCCGATGCTTAACTTCTGGTTTACTGTATCCCTAGGACCTTATTATTGACGATGAAACAGAGAAATTGCATCCGAATTTAATACAAAAGGCACAATGCCGACTTAAGTACAAGAGTACTGAAACTCTAACTTTTTTATGATTTGAACCTCTGCTGTGAGTCCAGTTTTAGTTTCCGACACTTCACTTCAGGTTTACTGTATTCCTTGGACCTTCTTATTGAAGATGAAACACAGAAATTGTATCCGAATTTAATACAAAAGGCACAATGCCGACTTAAGTAAAAGAGGACTGATACTCTGACTTTCTATGATTTGAACCTCTCCTGTGAGTCCAGTTTTAGATTCCGATGCTTCACTTCGGGTTTACTGTATCCCTTGGACCCTCTTATTGACGATGAAACACAGAAATTGCATCCGAATTTAATACAAAAGGCACAATGCCGACTTAAGTACATAAGGACTGAAACTCTAACTTTCTATGATTTGAACCTCTCCTGTGAGTCCAGTTTTAGATTCCGATGCTTCACTTCGGGTTTACTGTATCCCTTGGACCCTCGTATTGACGATGAAACACAGAAATTGCATCCGAATTTAATACAAAAGGCACAATGCCGACTTAAGTGCGAGTGGACTGAATCTCTAACTTTCTATGATTTGAACCTCTGCTGTGAGTCCAGTTTTAGTTTCCGATGCTTCACTTAAGGTTTACTGTATCCCTTGCACCTTCTTATTGGCGATGAAACACAGAAATTGCATCCGAATTTAATACAAAAGGCACAATGCCGACTTACGTACAAGAGGACTGAAACTCTAACTTTCTATGATTTGAACCTCTGCCGTGAGTCCAGTTTTAGTTTCCGATGCTTAACTTCAGGTTTACTGTATCCCTTGGTCCTTCTTATTGACGTTGAAACACAGAAATTGCATCGGAATTTAATACAAAAGGCACAATGCCGACTTGAGTACAAGAGGACTGAAACTCTAATTTTCTATGATTTGAACCTCCGCTGTGAGTCCAGTTTTAGTTTCCGATGCTTCACATCAGGTTTACTGTATTCCTTGGAACTTCTTATTGACGATGTAACACAGAAATTGCATCCGAATTTAATACAAAAGGCACAATGCTGACTTAAGTACAAGTGGACTGAAACTCTAACATTCTATGATTTGAACCTCTGCTGTGACTCCAGTTTTAGTTTCCGATGCTTCACGTCAGGTTTACTGTATCCCTTGGACCTTCTTAGTGACGAAGAAACACAGAAATTGCATCCGAATTTAATACAAAAGGCACAATGCCGACTTAAGTACAAGAGGAGTGAAACTCTAACTTTCTATGATTTAAACCTCTGCTGTGGGTCCAGTTTTAGTTTCCGATGCTTCACTTCATGTTTACTGTATCCCTTGGACCTTCCTATTGACGATGAAACACAGAAATTGCATTTGAATTTAATAAAAAAGGCACAATGCCAACTTAAGTACAAGAGGACTGATACTCTAACTTTCTATGATTTGAACCCCTTTTGTGAGTCCAGTTTTAGTTTCCGATGCTTCACTTCAGGTTTACTGTATCCCTTGGACCTTCTTATTGACGATGAAACACAGAAATTGCATCCGAATTTAATAAAAAAGGCACAATGCCGACTTAAGTACAAGAGGACTGATACTCTAACTTTCTATGTTAAGAACCACTCCTGTGAGTCCAGTTTTAGATTCCGATGCATAACCGCTATTTTACTGTATCCCTTGGACCTTCTTACTGACGATGAAACACAGAAATTGCATCCGAATTTAATACAAAAGGCACAATGCCGACTTGAGTAAAAGAGGACTGATACTCTAACTTTCTATGATTTGAACCTCTCCTGTGAGTCCAGTTTTAGATTCCGATGCTTCACTTCGGGTTTACTGTATCCCTTGGACCCTCTTATTGACGATGAAACACAGAAATTTCATTTGAATTTAATACAAAAGGCACAATGCCGACTTAAGTACATGAGGACTGAAAGTTAACTTTCTATGATTTTAACCTCTGCTGTGAGACCAGTTTTAGTTTCCGATGCTTCACTTCAGGTTTACTGTCTCCCTTGGACCTTCTTATTGACGAAGAAACACAGAATGTGCATCCGAATTTAATACAAAAGGCACAATGCCGACTTACGTACGAGAGGACTGAAACTCTAACTTTCTATGATTTGAACCTCTGCTGTGAGTCCAGTTTTAGTTTCCGATGCTTCACTTCAGGTATACTGTATCCCTTGGACCTTCTTATTGTCGATGAAACATAGAAATTGCATCCGAAGTTAATACAAAAGGCGCAATGACGACTTAAGTACAAGAGGACTGATACTCTAACTTTCTATGATTTGAACCCCTCCTGTGAGTCCAGTTTTAGATTCCGATGCTTCACTTCAGGTTTACTGTATCCCTTGGACCTTCTTATTGACGATGAAACATTGAAATTGCATCCGAAGTTAATACAAAAGGCACAATGCCGACTTAAGTACAAGAGGACTGATACTCTAACTTTCTATGATTTGAACCTCTGTTGTGAGATCAGTTTTAGTTTCCGATGCTTCACTTCGGGTTTACTGTATCCCTTGGACCCTCTTATTGACGATGAAACACAGAAATTGCATCCGAATTTAATACAAAAGGCACAATGCCGACTTAAGTACATGAGGACTGAAACTCTAACTTTCTATGATTTAAACCTCTGCTGTGGGTCCAGTTTTAGTTTCCGATGCTTCACTTCATGTTAACTGTATCCCTTGGACCTTCCTATTGACGATGAAACACAGAAATTGCATTTGAATTTATTAAAAAAGGCACAATGCCAACTTAAGTACAAGAGGACTGATACTCTAACTTTCTATGATTTGAACCGGTTTTGTGAGTCCAGTTTTAGTTTCCGATGCTTCACTTCAGGTTTACTGTATCCCTTGGACCTTCTTATTGACGATGAAACACAGAAATTGCATCCGAATTTAATAAAAAAGGCACAATGCCGACTTAAGTACAAGAGGACTGATTCTCTAACTTTCTATGATATGAACCCCTCCTGTGAGTCCAGTTTCAGATTCCGATGCATAACCTCTGGTTTACTGTATCCCTTGGACCTTCTTACTGACGATGAAACACAGAAATTGCATCCGAATTTAATACAAAAGGCACAATGCCGACTTGAGTAAAAGAGGACTGATACTCTAACTTTCTATGATTTGAACCTCTCCTGTGAGTCCAGTTTTAGATTCCAATGCTTCACTTCGGGTTTACTGTATCCCTTGGACCCTCTTATTGACGATGAAACACAGAAATTTCATCCGAATTTAATACAAAAGGCACAATGCCGACTTAAGTACTTGAGGACTGAAAGTCTAACTTTCTATGATTTTAACCTCTGCTGTGAGACCAGTTTTAGTTTCCGATGCTTCACTTCAGGTTTACTGTATCCCTTGGACCTTCTTATTGACGATGAAACACAGAATGTGCATCCGAATTTAATACAAAAGGCAAAATGCCGACTTACGTACAAGAGGACTGAAACTCTAACTTTCTATGATTTGAACCTCTGCTGTGAGTCCAGTTTTAGTTTCCGATGCTTAACTTCAGGTTTACTGTATCCCTTGGACCTTCTTATTGACGATGTAACACAGAAATTGCATCCGAATTGAAAACAAAAGGCACAATGCCGACTTAAGTACAAGAGGACTGATACTCTAACTTTCGATGATTTGAACCTCTCCTGTGAGTCCAGTTTTAGATTCCGATGCTTCACTTCGGGTTTACTGTATCCCTTGGACCCTCTTATTGACGATGAAACACAGAAATTGCATCCGAATTTAATACAAAAGGCACAATGCCGACTTAAGTACATGAGGACTGAAACTCTAACTTTCTATGATTTAAACCTCTGCTGTGGGTCCAGTTTTAGTTTCCGATGCTTCACTTCATGTTTACAGTATCCCTTGGACCTTCCTATTGACGATGAAACACAGAAATTGCATTTGAATTTAATAAAAAAGGCACAATGCCAACTTAAGTACAAGAGGACTGATACTCTAACTTTCTATGATTTGAACCCCTTTTGTGAGTCCAGTTTTAGTTTCCGATGCTTCACTTCAGGTTTACTGTATCCCTTGGACCTTCTTATTGACGATGAAACACAGAAATTGCATCCGAATTTAATAAAAAAGGCACAATGCCGACTTAAGTACAAGAGGACTGATACTCTAACTTTCTATGATATGAACCCCTCCTGTGAGTCCAGTTTTAGATTCCGATGCATAACGTCTGGTTTACTGTATCCCTTGGACCTTCTTACTGACGATGAAACACAGAAATTGCATCCGAATTTAATACAAAAGGCACAATGCCGACTTGAGCAAAAGAGGACTGAAACTCTAACTTTCTATGATTTGAACCTCTGCTGTGAGTCCAGTTTTAGTTTCCGATGCTTCACTTCAGGTTTACTGTATCCCTTGGACCTTCTTATTGACGATGAAACACAGAAATTTCATCCGAATTTAATACAAAAGGCACAATGCCGACTTAAGTACATGAGGACTGAAAGTCTAACTTTCTATGATTTTAACCTCTGCTGTGAGACCAGTTTTAGTTTCCGATGCTTCACTTCAGATTCACTGTATCCCTTGGACCTTCTTATTGACGATGAAACACAGAATGTGCATCCGAATTTAATGCAAAAGGCACAATGCCGACTTACGTACAAGAGGACTGAAACTCAAACTTTCTATGATTTGAACCTCTGCTGTGAGTCCAGTTTTAGTTTCCGATGCTTAACTTCAGATTTACTGTATCCCTTGGACCTTCTTATTGACGATGAAACACAGAAATTGCATCCGAATTTAATACAAAAGGCACAATGCCGACTTAAGTACAAGAGGACTGATACTCTAACTTTCGATGATTTGAACCTCTCATGTGAGTCCAGTTTTAGATTCCGATGCTTCACTTCAGGTTTACTGTATCCCTTGGACCCTCTTATTGACGATGAAACACAGAAATTGCATCCGAATTTAATACAAAAGGCACAATGCCGACTTAAGTACAAGAGGACTGAATCTCTAACTTTCTATGATTTGAACCTCTGCTGTGAGTCCAGTTTTAGTTTCCGATGCTTCACTTCAGGTATACTGTGTCCCTTGGACCTTCTTATTGACGATGAAACATAGAAATTGCATCCGAAGTTAATACAAAAGGCACAATGCCGACTTAAGTACAAGAGGACTGATACTCTAACTTTCTATGATTTGAACCCCTTTTGTGAGTCCAGTTTTAGTTTCCGATGCTTCACTTCAGGTTTACTGTATCCCCAGGACCTTCTTATTGACGATGAAACACAGAAATTGCATCCGAGTTTAATAAAAAAGGCACAATGCCGACTTAAGTACAAGAGGACTGATACTCTAACTTTCTATGATATGAACCCCTCCTGTGAGTCCAGTTTTAGATTCCGATGAATAACCTCTGGTTTACTGTATCCCTTGGACCTTCTTACTGACGATGAAACACAGAAATTGCATCCGAATTTAATACAAAAGGCACAATGCCGACTTGAGTAAAAGAGGACTGATACTCTAACTTTCTATGATTTGAACCTCTCCTGTGAGTCCAGTTTTAGATTCCGATGCTTCACTTCGGGTTTACTCTATCCCTTGGACCCTCTTATTGACGATGAAACACAGAAATTTCATCCGAATTTAATACAAAAGGCACAATGCCGACTCACGTACAAGAGGACTGAAACTCTACCTTTCTATGATTTGAACCTCTGCTGTGAGTCCAGTTTTAGTTTCCGATGCTTAACTTCTGGTTTACTGTATCCCTAGGACCTTCTTATTGACGATGAAACACAGAAATTGCATCCGAATTTAATACAAAAGGCACAATGCCGACTTAAGTACAAGAGGACTGATACTCTAACTTTCGTATTTTGAACCTCTGCTGTGAGTCCAGTTTTAGTTTCCGATGCTTCACTTCAGGTATACTGTATCCCTTGGACCCTCTTATTGACGACGAAACACAGAAATTGCATCCGAATTTAATACAAAAGGCACAATGCCGACTTAAGTACAAGAGTACTGAAACTCTAACTTTCTATGATTTGAACCTCTGCTGTGAGTCCAGTTTTAGTTTCCGATGCTTCACTACAGGTTTACTGTATTCCTTGGACCTTCTTATTGACGATGAAACATAGAAATTGCATCCGAATTTAATACAAAAGGCACAATGCCGACTTAAGTACAAGAGTACTGAAACTCTAACTTTCTATGATTTGAACCTCTGCTGTGAGTCCAGTTTTAGTTTCCGATGCTTCACTTCAGGTTTACTGTAACCCTGGGACCTTCTTATTGACGATGAAAGACAGAAATTGCATCTGACTTTAATAAAAAAGGCACAATGCCGACTTAAGTACAAGAGGACAGATACTCTAACTTTCCATGATTTGAACCCCTCCTGTGAGTCCAGTTTTAGATTCCGATGCTTAACTTCAAGTTTACCGTATCCCTTGGACCCTCTTATTGACGATGAAACACAGAAATTGCATCCGAATTTAATACAAAAGGCACAATGCCGACTTAAGTGCAAGAGGACTGAATCTCTAACTTTCCATGATTTGAACCTCTGCTGTGAGTCCAGTTTTAGTTTCCGATGCTTCACTTAAGGTTTGCTGTATCCCTTGGACCTTCTTATTGACGATGAAACACAGAAATTGCATTCGAATTTAATACAAAAGGCACAATGTCGACTTACGTACAAGAGGACTGAAACTCTAACTTTCTATGATTTGAACCTCTGCTGTGAGTCCAGTTTTAGTTTCCGATGCTTCACTTCAGGTTTACTGTATCCCTGGGACCTTCTTATTGACGTTGAAAGAGAGAAATTGCATCTGACTTTAATAAAAAAGGCACAATGCCGACTTAAGTACAAGGGGACTGAAACTCTAACTTCCTATGATTTGAACCACTGCTGTGAGACCAGTTTTAGATTCCGATGCTTAACTTCAGATTTACTGTATCCTTTGGACCTTCTTATTGACGATGAAACAAAGAAATTGCATCCGAATTTAATACAAAAGGCACAATGCCGACTTAAGTACAAGAGGACTGAAACTCTAACTTTCTATGATTTGAACCTCTGCTGTGAGTCTAGTTTTAGTTTCCGATGCTTCACTTCAGGTTTACTGTATCCCTTGGACCTTCTTATTGACGATGAAACACAGAAATTGCATCCGAATTTAATACAAAAGGCACAATGCCGACTTAAGTACAAGAGGACTGAAACTGCTACTTTCTATGATTTGAACCTCTGCTGTGAGTCCAGTTTAAGTTTCCGATGCTTCACTTCAGGTTTACTGTATCCCTTGGATCGTCTTATTGACGATGAAACACAGAAATTGCATCCGAATTGAATACAAAAGGCACAATGCCGACTTAAGTACAAGAGGACTGAAACTCTAACTTTCTATGATTTGAACCTCTGCTGTGAGTCTAGTTTTAGTTTCCGATGCTTCACTTCAGGTTTACTGTATTCCTTGGACCTTCTTATGGACGATGAAACAGAGAAATTGCATCCGAATTTAATACAAAAGGCACAATGGCGACTTAAGTACAAGAGGACTGAAACTGTAACTATCTATGATTTGAACCTCTTCTGTAAGTCCAGTTTAAGTTTCCGATGCTTCACTTCAGATTTACTGTATCCCTTGGACCTTCTCATTGACGACGAAACACAGAAATTGCATCCGAATTTAATACAAAAGGCACAATGCCGACTTAAGTACAAGAGGACTGATACTCTAACTTTCTATTATTTGAACCTCTGTTGTGAGTCCAGTTTTAGTTTCCGATGCTTCACTTCAGGTTTACTGTATCCCTTGGACCTTCTTATTGACGATGAAACACAGAAATTGCATCCGAATTTAATACAAAAGGCACAATGCCGACTTAAGTACAAGAGGACTGAAACTCTAACTTTCTATGATTTAAACCTCTGCTGTGGGTCCAGTTTTAGTTTCCGATGCTTCACTTCATGTTTACTGTATCCCTTGGACCATCCTAGTAACGATGAAACACAGAAATTGCATCCGAATTTAATAAAAAAGGCACAATGCCGACTTAAGTACAAGAGGACTGATACTCTAACTTTCGATGATTTGAACCTCTCCTGTGAGTCCACTTTTAGATTCCGATGCTTCACTTTAGGTTTACTGTATCCCTTGGACCCTCTTATTGACGATGAAACACAGAAATTGCATCCGAATTTAATACAAAAGGCACAATGCCGACTTAAGTACAAGAGGACTGAAACTGTAACATTCTATGATTTGAACCTCTGCTGTGAGTTCAGTTTTAGTTTCCGATGCTTCACTTCAGGTATACTGTATCCCTTGAACCTTCTTATTGACGATGAAACATAGAAATTGCATCCGAATTTAATACAAAAGGCACAATGCCGACTTAAGTACAAGAGTACTGAAACTCTAACTTTCTACGATTTGAACCTCTGCTGTGAGTCCAGTTTTAGTTTCCGATGCTTCACTTAAGGTTTGCTGTATCCCTTGGACCTTCTTATTGACGATGATACACAGAAATTGCATTCGAATTTAATACAAAAGGCACAATGCCAACTTACGTACAAGAGGACTGAAACTCTAACTTTCTATGATTTGAACCTCTGCTGTGAGTCCAGTGTTAGTTTCTGATGCTTCACTTCAGGTTTACTGTAACCCTGGGACCTTCTTATTGACGATGAAAGACAGAAATTGCATCTGACTTTAATAAAAAAGGCACAATGCCGACTTAAGTACAAGAGGACAGATACTCTAACTTTCCATGATTTGAACCCCTCCTGTGAGTCCAGTTTTAGATTCCGATGCTTAACTTCAAGTTTACCGTATCCCTTGGACCCTCTTATTGACGATGAAACACAGAAATTGCATCCGAATTTAATACAAAAGGCACAATGCCGACTTAAGTGCAAGAGGACTGAATCTCTAACTTTCCATGATTTGAACCTCTGCTGTGAGTCCAGTTTTAGTTTCCGATGCTTCACTTAAGGTTTGCTGTATCCCTTGGACCTTCTTATTGACGATGAAACACAGAAATTGCATTCGAATTTAATACAAAAGGCACAATGTCGACTTTCGTACAAGAGGACTGAAACTCTAACTTTCTATGATTTGAACCTCTGCTGTGAGTCCAGTTTTAGTTTCCGATGCTTCACTTCAGGTTTACTGTATCCCTGGGACCTTCTTATTGACGTTGAAAGAGAGAAATTGCATCTGACTTTAATAAAAAAGGCACAATGCCGACTTAAGTACAAGGGGACTGAAACTCTAACCTCCTATGATTTGAACCACTGCTGTGAGACCAGTTTTAGATTCCGATGCTTAACTTCAGATTTACTGTATCCTTTGGACCTTCTTATTGACGATGAAACAAAGAAATTGCATCCGAATTTAATACAAAAGGCACAATGCCGACTTAAGTACAAGAGGACTGAAACTCTAACTTTCTATGATTTGAACCTCTGCTGTGAGTCTAGTTTTAGTTTCCGATGCTTCACTTCAGGTTTACTGTATCCCTTGGACCTTCTTATTGACGATGAAACACAGAAATTGCATCCGAATTTAATACAAAAGGCACAATGCCGACTTAAGTACAAGAGGACTGAAACTGCTACTTTCTATGATTTGAACCTCTGCTGTGAGTCCAGTTTAAGTTTCCGATGCTTCACTTCAGGTTTACTGTATCCCTTGGATCGTCTTATTGACGATGAAACACAGAAATTGCATCCGAATTGAATACAAAAGGCACAATGCCGACTTAAGTACAAGAGGACTGAAACTCTAACTTTCTATGATTTGAACCTCTGCTGTGAGTCTAGTTTTAGTTTCCGATGCTTCACTTCAGGTTTACTGTATTCCTTGGACCTTCTTATGGACGATGAAACAGAGAAATTGCATCCGAATTTAATACAAAAGGCACAATGGCGACTTAAGTACAAGAGGACTGAAACTGTAACTATCTATGATTTGAACCTCTTCTGTAAGTCCAGTTTAAGTTTCCGATGCTTCACTTCAGATTTACTGTATCCCTTGGACCTTCTCATTGACGATGAAACACAGAAATTGCATCCGAATTTAATACAAAAGGCACAATGCCGACTTAAGTACAAGAGGACTGATACTCTAACTTTCTATTATTTGAACGTCTGTTGTGAGTCCAGTTTTAGTTTCCGATGCTTCACTTCAGGTTTACTGTATCCCTTGGACCTTCTTATTGACGATGAAACACAGAAATTGCATCCGAATTTAATACAAAAGGCACAATGCCGACTTAAGTACAAGAGGACTGAAACTCTAACTTTCTATGATTTAAACCTCTGCTGTGGGTCCAGTTTTAGTTTCCGATGCTTCACTTCATGTTTACTGTATCCCTTGGACCATCCTAGTAACGATGAAACACAGAAATTGCATCCGAATTTAATAAAAAAGGCACAATGCCGACTTAAGTACAAGAGGACTGATACTCTAACTTTCGATGATTTGAACCTCTCCTGTGAGTCCACTTTTAGATTCCGATGCTTCACTTTAGGTTTACTGTATCCCTTGGACCCTCTTATTGACGATGAAACACAGAAATTGCATCCGAATTTAATACAAAAGGCACAATGCCGACTTAAGTACAAGAGGACTGAAACTGTAACATTCTATGATTTGAACCTCTGCTGTGAGTCCAGTTCAAGTTTCCGATGCTTCACTTCAGGTTTACTGTATCCCTTGGACCTTCTTATTGACGATGAAACACAGAAATTGCATCCGAATTTAATACAAAAGGCACAATGCAGACATAAGTACAAGAGGACTGATACTCTAACTTTCTATGATTTGAACCTCTGCTGTGAGTCCAGTTTTAGTTTCCGATGCTTCACTTCAGGTTTACTGTATCCCTTGGACCTTCTCATTGACGATGAAACACAGAAATTGCATCCGAATTTAATACAAAAGGCACAATGCCGACTTAAGTACAAGAGGACTGATACTCTAACTTTCTATGATTTGAACCTCTGTTGTGAGTCCAGTTTTAGTTTCCGATGCTTCACTTCAGGTTTACTGTATCCCTTGGACCTTCTTATTGACGATGAAACACAGAAATTGCTTCCGAATTTAATATAAAAGGCATAATGCCGACTTAAGTACAAGAGGACAGATACTCTAACTTTCTATGATTTGAACCCCTCCTGTGAGTCCAGTTTTAGATTCCGATGCTTAACTTCAGGTTTACCGTATCCCTTGGACCTTCTTATTGACGATGAAACACAGAAATTGCATCCGAATTTAATACAAAAGGCACAATGCCGACTTAAGTGCAAGAGGACTGAATCTCTAACTTTCCATTATTTGAACCTCTGCTGTGAGTCCAGTTTTAGTTTCCGATGCTTCACTTAAGGTTTGCTGTATCCCTTGGACCTTCTTATTGACGATGAAACACAGAAATTGCATTCGAATTTAATACAAAAGGCACAATGCCAACTTACGTACAAGAGGACTGAAACTCTAACTTTCTATGATTTGAACCTCTGCTGTGCGTCCAGTTTTAGTTTCCGATGCTTCACTTCAGGTTTAGTGTAACCCTGGGACCTTCTTATTGACGATGAAAGACAGAAATTGCATCTGACTTTAATAAAAAAGGCACAATGCCGACTTAAGTACAAGAGGACAGATACTCTAATTTTCTATGATTTGAACCCCTCCTGTGAGTCCAGTTTTAGATTCCGATGCTTAACTTCAGGTTTACCGTATCCCTTGGACCTTCTTATTGACGATGAAACACAGAAATTGCATCCGAATTTAATACAAAAGGCACAATGCCGACTCAAGTGCAAGAGGACTGAATCTCTAACTTTCCATGATTTGAACCTCTGCTGTGAGTCCAGTTTTAGTTTCCGATGCTTCACTTAAGGTTTGCTGTATCCCTTGGACCTTCTTATTGACGATGAATCACAGAAATTGCATCCGAATTTAATACAAAAGGCACAATGCCGACTTAAGTACAAGAGGACTGAAACTCTAACTTTCTATGATTTGAACCTCTGTTGTGAGTCTAGTTTTAGTTTCCGATGCTTCACTTCAGGTTTACTGTATTCCTTGGACCTTCTTAATGACGATGAAACAAAGAAATTGCATCAGAATTTAATACAAAAGGCACAATGCCGACTTAAGTACAAGAGGACTGAAACTGTAACTTTCTATGATTTGTACCTCTTCTGTAAGTCCAGTTTAAGTTTCCGATGCTTCACTTCAGATTTACTGTATCCCTTGGACCTTCTCATTGACGATCAAACACAGAAATTGCATCCGAATATAATACAAAAGGCACAATGCCGACTTAAGTACAAGAGGACTGATACTCTAACTTTCTATGATTTGAACCTCTGTTGTGAGATCAGTTTTAGTTTCCGATGCTTCACTTAAGGTTTGCTGTATCCCTTGGACCTTCTTATTGACGATGAAACACAGAAATTGCATTCGAATTTAATACAAAAGGCACAATGCCGACTTACGTACAAGAGGACTGAAACTCTAACTTTCTATGATTTGAACCTCTGCTGTGAGTCCAGTTTTAGTTTAAGATGCTTCACTTCAGGTTTACTGTATCCCTTGGACCTTCTTATTGACGATGAAACATTGAAATTGCATCCGAAGTTAATACAAAAGGCACAATGCCGACTTAAGTAGAAGAGGACTGAAACTGTAACTTTCTATGATTTGCACCTCTGCTGTGAGTCCAGTTCAAGTTTCCGATGCTTCACTTCAGGTTCACTGTATCCCTTGGACCTTCTTATTGACGATGAAACACAGAAATTGCCTCCAAATTTAATACAAAAGGCACAATGCAGACTTAAGTACAAGAGGACTGATACTCTAACTTTCTATGATTTGAACCTCTGCTGTGAGTCCAGTTTTAGTTTCCGATGCTTCACTTCAGGTTTACTGTTTCCCTTGGACCTACTCATTGACGATGAAACACAGAAATTGCATCCGAATTTAATACAAAAGGCACAATGCCGACTTAAGTACAAGAGGACTGATACTCTAACTTTCTATGATTTGAACCCCTCCTGTGAGTCCAGTTTTAGTTTCCGATGCTTCACTTCAGGTTTACTGTATCCCTTGGACCTTCTTATTGACGATGAAACACAGAAATTGCAAACGAATTTAATAAAAACGACACAATGCCAACTTACGTACAAGAGGACTGAAACTCTAACTTTCTATGATTTGAACCTCTGCTGTGAGTCCAGTTTTAGATTCCGATGCTTAACTTCAGGTTTACCGTATCCCTTGGACCTTCTTTAGACGATGAAACACAGAAATTGCATCCGAATTTAATACAAAAGGCACAATGCCGACTTAAGTGCAAGAGGACTGAATCTCTAACTTTCCATGATTTGAACCTCTGCTGTGAGTCCAGTTTTAGTTTCCGATGCTTCACTTAAGGTTTGCTGTATCCCTTGCACCTTCTTATTGACGATGAAACACAGAAATTGCATTCGAATTTAATACAAAAGGCACAATGCCGACTTACGTACAAGAGGACTGAAACTCTAACTTTCTATGATTTGAACCACTGCTGTGAGACCAGTTTTAGATTCCGATGCTTAACTTCAGATTTACTGTATCCCTTGGACCTTCTTATTGACGATAAAACAAAGAAATTGCATCCGAATTTAATACAAAAGGCACAATGGAGACTTAAGTACAAGAGGACTGATACTCTAACTTTCTATGATTTGAACCTCTGTTGTGAGTCCAGTTTTAGTTTCCGATGCTTCACTTCAGGTTTACTGTATCCCTTGGACCTTCTTATTGACGATGAAACACAGAAATTGCATCCGAATTTAATATAAAAGGCACAATGCCGACTTATGTACAAGAGGACTGATACTCTAACTTTCCATGATTTGAACCCCTCCTGTGAGTCCAGTTTTAGATTCCGATGCTTAACTTCAGGTCACTGTATCCCTTGGACCTTCTTATTGACGATGTAACACAGAAATTGCAACCGAATTTAATAAAAACGACACAATGCCAACTTACGTACAAG